>NC_133618.1:264885625-265185625 GCF_048593235.1 Sminthopsis crassicaudata | reverse complement strand
GAATTTAATTAATAAATATTGTGAGTTTTGGCTGCTCCACCAACCAGCTATTTCCTTCTCTCTCCCCCTCCTTGAGCCTCCCTGTATTCTAAGACTCAACAATATTGAAATTTGGCCAATTAATAATCCTATAATGATCCTTAAGTGTTCAACTAAAAGGAAGAAGCCAATGTCTCTTATTTTAATTCAAAAAGATAGAAAATTTATGGTTACCAGGGAAGGTATATCCAAAGTAAATATAGACAGAAACCTAGCCACCACCCTGAACAGTCAGTATCCATTAACATCAAGGTAAGATCCTCCACCAGCAAAAAGATTATGACTAGCTGAAGGCTCAGATAATGATGGGTATTTTTTAGCAATAAAATATTTTAAATTAAGGTATGAACATTTTTTAACATAATACTATTGTAAACTTAATGGTCTATAGTATAATGTAATATATACTGAGAAATGAAAAAATTTGTGTGACTTGCTTTATTTCAATATTTGCTTTGTTGTTGGGTCTGGAGACAAACCCACAATATCTCCTATGTATACTTATATTGAGTATTCACTGTGCCATATAGCATGTACTATTACTTTTCTAAATTTCCCTCCCAAATAATAATAGATATTTATAGAGAGCATCAAGATCTCCCCAACATGTATTGTGTGACCTTTTGTATGGATCTCACTGGATTCTTACAAAAAATAAATCTATGTGATTCAGACCAGTTCCAATGGTCATATGATGAAGAGAGCCATCTACACCCAGAGAGAGGACTGTGGGAACTGAGTGTGATTCACAACATAACAGTTTCACTCTTTTTGTTGTTGTTTGCTTGCATTTTATTTTCTTTCTCATTTTTTCTGGTTTGATTTTATTTTTCTTGTACATCAAGATAATTGTATAAATATGTATGTATATATTGGATTTAGCATATACTTCTATCATGCTTAACATATTGCCATCTAGGGGAGAGAATGGAGGAAGGGGGGGATTGGAACACAAGATTTTGCAAGGGTTAATGTTGAAGAATTATCCATGCATATGTTTAGAAAAATAAAAAACATTAATAAAGAAAAAAATAAATCTATGAAATAAATACTAAAAGTATTAAAGGCCCCACTTGATCACCATGAAAACTGAGGCAAATAGACATTGTGACTTTTTTCCATGTCACACATCTAACAAATGTTTGAGGCATTTGTACTGCATTATACAATATCCAAAAGAAGGAGGAAATTACATTTATACAGCACATTGAGATTTATAAAGTACTTTACATGCATTATTCTATTCTTCAGAACAACATTGAGAAAGGTACTAAGATATTAACATCCCCACTTTACAGCCAAGGAAAAGGTACTCAGAAAAGTTCTATCAAACTTCACTATATTCTTTCTAAACTTATTACTTTGACTTTTGAAAATTCATTCATCTTTTCCAAACTATAATTTCTTAAACATCAATCTGACCATTTTGGTTTTTTGTTTTGTTTTTAAACTTTTTGGGTTTTTTTTTGTTTGTTTGTTGTAATCCATTTAATCTATGCTCAGAGTAGCTGAATTTCCTCTTAGGTAAATTACTTGCCTTTCTCTGCAGTTTTTTTCAGCTCTAATTCAAATATAAATATGCAGAAATTCAAATATAAATATATTCTACTTGCCAAAATCTTGTCATTTCTACCCCTATAATATCTCCTACATCCATCTATTCTCTACTCACAAAGTCACCACCCTTCTTCACTTGTCATTTCAACTATTGCAATAACTCTTAATTAGACTCTCTGATTCAAACATCACTTCCTTCCAATCCATTTTTGATATGACTGCCAAAGTTACTTCCCTAGGTCTAACCATATTACTCTCTTATTTATAAACTCCAGTGGCTCCCTGTTTTCTCTGGTATCAAACACAAACTCTCCTGGTTGGCAATTAAAATGACCCCAACTTGGGTCCAACCTACATTTCTTTCTTTATTGTGCATTACTCTTCTCCACCTACTCTACAATCTAATCAAACTTGACTTTATTATTGTTCCTCATTCCTATCATTTCTAACTTATCATATAGAGATGTTTTCCCATGCCAGGAATCTACTCCCTTCTCAATACCATCTCTAAGACAAATGGGATTACTTCAGAATCCAAATGCTACCTTCTCCAAGAATCCCTCCCTGATAAGACTATCTGCTAATGCTCCACCTGCAAAGTCGCTATGCATTTATTTTGCATATATTTTAATATATCTATATATGTATATGCCATCTCCTCAAGATGGACTATGTTTCTCAAATACAAGAACTGTTTCCTTTTTCTTTGTGGCCTAGTATCTAGTATGTTGTTGTTTGTCTCTCATTTTCTTTTTTTTTTTTATTAATAATTTTTTATTATATATATATTTTTATAATATTATCCCTTGTATTCATTTTTCCAAATTATCCCCCCCTCCCTCTATTCCCTCCCCCCGATGACAGGCAATCCCATACATTTTACATGTGTTACAATATAGTCTAGATACAATACATGTGTGTGAATATCATTTTCTTGTTGCACAATAAACTTTAGATTCCGAAGGTACATGTAACCTGGGCAGACAGATATTAGTGCTAACAATTTACATTCACTTCCCAGTGTTTCTTCTCTGGGTGTAGCTACCTCTGTCCATCATTGATCAACTGGAAGTGAGTTGGTTTTTCTTTATGTTGAAGATTTCCACTTCCATCAGAATACATCCTCATACAGTATTGTTGTTGAAGTGTACGTTTGTCTCTCATTTTCAAAGAAGTCCAAGGTCATCACAGGGTGATATCTTGATTTGCATGTGAAGTGGATTTAAATAAAGCAGAATTGCACAAAGTCATCAGGCTCACACTCTCTCCCAGATTCATCAGAGTCCAAGAAGACAAAAATCAAGATAGCCCAGGATGCAGTGGATGACCCTGATGTCTTCAGTGTCTGAAGAAGCTCTAAGCACTCCACAGCATCTACTTCAGCTGCCTTCTTGTCTGAAGGAACAAATTATTCTCACCCATCCATTTTGTTTTAGGGAAGTCTTCAGACATGTGAGGTAGACATCTCCCTAACTCACTGAAAGGTTGAGCCTATCTGCCAAAAGGGTTTTACTGGGGTGTGGCTGCTAACTCTGCTCTATCTTCTTGGGGCTACAAATAAGATTTGGGTGATTCTGGGAGATACCAAAGGTGGAAAACAGTCTGGAAAAGGACTTGACAAACCCTCGCCCCAGAGGTGCTAGTCTTTCCTGAATACCCCATACATAAGATATCTAGTGTAATGTCTAGTACATAGTATGGACTCACTAATGATCATTGATGGATGGATGGATAGTTTAGTATGTAAGATTATGTTTCCTGTTACTTCTCTAAAATCTCCATTTTGTTAGATTTTACAAGAATACATTGAACTACTTACAATAGCTTGGAGCCCATAATCATTTTTTTTTTTTTTTTTTTTTTTTTTTTTGGTGAGGTAATTAGGGTTAAGTGCCCAGAGGAACACAGTTAGTTAAGTGTTAAGTGCTTAAAAGTAAATTTGAACTCAGGTCCTCCTGACTAGTACTAGACTAGTACTATCTAATTGCCCCCACCCATAATCTTATGTTTATAAGGAGGTATTTTTCCCTTGGTATATTACTTTCTATGTCCTCACATTACAACTAATTCTCTTATAGAGGGTTTATATTAGTCACATAGATGGCTCAAACTTTGGAGTCAGGAAGACAAGTTCAAGTGCTACCTCAGATATTTAGTATCCAAGTGATCTTGAGAAAGTCAATGAACCTCTCTCAGCCTCAGTTTTCTCAACTATAAAATGAGGAAAATAATAGCAGCTTCCTCACAGGATTTTTGTGAACATCACTTATGACCCATACATACAGTGTTCCATTGCAAAGACCAAGTTAGCACCCTGAATGCCCCAGAATCAGCCGGAGTCAGGATAAACAAAAGTCCTTGATCTTTATTCTTGGCCTTTAGGGGTAGAAGTGAAGGGAATGAACAAAGGCTCTCCACCACCTCCCTTCTCTTGTCTACTGCCAAAGTGACTCTTGACTTGTCTTACTCCACCCTTCCTTCCCACAATTCTCTATATACACCAAAAGATTGAACTAGCACAGAATAGTGGGAAGGGCAATTTTCCAACCATATACTATTGGCCAATCGTTAATTAGTCTTAAGTGCTCAGTTGTCTGACCTCAGTGCATCAACTCAGAGTTTCACTCCTTTACACTCGATAAACCTTAAATTTTCATGGGCTCCTTGGAAATTATTTACAATTCCATGTATTCCAGGTAAGGAATCCTTGCTATAAAAGACAATAATCTAAAATGTCAGCAAATCAGCAGGACTGTGGCAGACTGACCATATGGACTGCCACTTGTATCTTTTCCTCAACAATTTTAAATTCTTACCTTTTTCTTTTAAGACATGTGAATGATGTGATAATCAACTGTGATAGACTTGGCTCTTTTCAACAATAAGGTGATTCAGGCCAATCCCAATAGACTTGTGGTAGAGAGAGCCATCTGCATCTAGAGAGAGAACTGTGGGGATTGAATGTGGATCACAACATAGTATTTTCACCTTTTTTGTTGTTGTGCTCACTTGTTTTTGTTTTTTTTTTTCTCATTTTTTCCCCTTTTGATCTGATTTTTCTTGTGCAGCACAATGGATATGGAACTATGTTTAGAAGAATTACACATGTTTAACCTAAAAAAAAAAAAAAAGACTTGTGAGTGAATGCCATTCATTTCTGGTGATTGATTTATATTCAATCAGTCTACCAACTTGGGCAAGAGCATCTGTATACTTGAGTAGGCTCATTTCTGAATGACATTGAAAGGAGCATCACAAACCTCTTTTAGTATCTCTAAGTGAAAAAGAAAGAAAACTAACCTCTCAGGAATATATTTCTGGAGATACTGAAATCCAAAATAGTAATAATTTATATCTGTGTGCATGTATTTAAGATATCAAAGCTTAGAACTGTACACTTTTATATCAATCTGTGTATGCACATAATATGCATATATACACATATGAAATGTATGTATGTGTACAATATGTGTGTATATGTCTACACACATTTTCCTATTTAGCTGGTAGAGAAAGAACTGGAATGGGAGGGAGAAAGTAGAATTTCATAATTCTAGAGTGGCAGAATTGCAATGACTTCCAATGACTTTGTCTCTTTTGAAGGAAAGTCAAATTCAATGTCCTGTCTAGTGATGGTGGGGAGGGAACTTGCATGATCAATTTATGTCATTCAGGCCAACAGGTCTGTCTTTGCTTTGCTGGTATAAATACAATTTCTTTCCAAATCTATTTTTCTCCATCCAAAGATGGTAATGATAAAATTTTGTAGAGATGCAATATTTCATATAGTTTCTTTCCAAGGCAACATGATGTTTTGAGGCAATTATTCAGCTAATTTAAGCACCAAAAAAAAAAAAAAAAGAAAAAAAAAAAAGCCCTGCTACTGAAGGAAAGGTATTTTCTTTGGGCCTGAGTAATCCTGATCGCTGACTTACTGAATTGTAGACACAGTATGCTCATTATATGAAAGACAAGATCCAATTTTCTTTTCAGACAAATTTTAATTTGTTTGCTTTGGAATTTACTTGCTCGGGATGGTTATTAAGTAATAAACCTCTTGGAAGCTAGCTCTGCCATCAGTAGTAATACCTTTTTAGATGTATATAGGGCCTTTCATTCAAAAAATACAAAGACCAAAGACTCAATCTGCTACCAAAATAGTAGGAGGTAGATAAGGAAACTAGCTATATGCTTAATTTAAGACATAACTTAATTTTTAACTTAAAAGACTTTTAGGGTTAGAAAAAGACTTTAAGTGTAAATTCCTTTTTAAAATTTTCTGTTTCTTTGGTTTTGCAAATTTACAAGGGAAATCTTTTTCTTTGCCAAAATATTTGCATATAAAAAGCATTTTAAAGAACTCCATTCTGCTATTAAAAGCAGTCTCTGTTCCTAACTGTTCCCTTGGGTTTTAAATTTCTTTTATGGAGAAGGTGGGATTTAATCCTGACATTTAAGATCAGTTATACACATTCCTTAATCTTTAGACTATCCCTTCCTCCACCCCCTGCCCTAATATTCACTGAAATGTTGGAAGTGGAGTAATTTCTTTTATCTTTTTATGTTCTTGTTGTTATTTTTGAATAACAAACCTGAAATATATAAAGGACATAAAATGTCCAAATCCTTACAATGTAAAGGCCAAGTCTGATCCTCCTCTCCTTAGAGACTAGACTTCAAAGCAATCATGTGTATATGACATTAGAAATGTTTACATTTTCTATGAATAAGAGGAAGTTTTTATCATATGCCACTTATTCTTTTTTTGGCAACTGCCATCACCTAGATGTTCAGAGTTGTCATGTTCCTAGAGTTCAGCAAAAGGATATTAACATTTCCTCTTCTGGTCCCCAGAAGAGTGTCTTTCTCTTTTCCCTAAAGTTATTTCTCTCTGAAGGTAGATAGTCTGATAAAATAGTCTATGCTGATTTGTTAATGAGTACTATTATTGTTTTATATATTCTCATGAAGATAACATCTGATGAAGAAGAGGTTACAGATAGTAATAAGTGATGATAATCAAGGAGAATTCAAATGAAGCTTTAAAAAAGTTTATCTCATTTTAAACGGACATTTCTTTATTCGTAAAAGTTCCTTTTTTTCCCTCAAACAACATTTAGAGATTATGAAGTAAGTCCATGAACTGCATTAGGTATTGTGCAATCAAGAAAGCTAAAAATTTAAAGCTGATCTGATAAAATAAGGAAAATTCTTAACATAACTACAGAACTAGGAGACATTAGCTTACTGAAAGGAAAAGAAATCTTGAGAGAGAGAGAGAAAGAGAGAGAGAAAGGAAGAAAGAGAGAGAGAGAAAGAGAGAGAGAAAGGAAGAAAGAGAGAGAGAAAGAAAGAAAGAAGGAAAGAAAGAAAGAAGGAAGGAAAAAAAGAAGAAAGAAAGAAAGAAAGAAAGAAAGAAAGAAAGAAAGAAAGAAAGAAAGAAAGAAAGAAAGAAAGAAAGAAAGAAAGAAAGAAAGAAAGAAAGAAAGAAAGAAAGAAAGAAAGGAAGAAAGAAAGAAAGGAAGGAAGGAAGGAAGGAAGGAAGGAAGGAAGGAAGGAAGGAAGGAAGGAAGGAAGGAAGGAAGGAAGGAAGGAAGGAAGGAAGGAAGGAAGGAAGGAAGGAAGGAAGGAAGGAAGGAAGGAAGGAAGGAAGGAAGGAAGGAAGGAAGAGAGAGAGAGAGAGAGAGAGAGAGAGAGAGAGAGAGAGAGAGAGAGAGAGAGAGAGAAAGAGAGAGAGAGAGAGAAGAAAGAAGGAAGTGTTGAGGGCGGTAGCCCCTTGGTATTCCTTGTTTGATCTCCAACTTCCTTTGGGACTTGGACCTTTGATACAAGATCTGGTCAAACTAGTTTGGGCTTTCTAAGATGGCCAGGGTTTTACAGCCCCCATTCTAATCTGCTCAAACAGACCAAATGTCACAGCAGGGGAAGAGACTTCTGTCTCTACTCAAAAGTTAACAAGAGAATCCTTATCTTATTACATCACTCTCAGGAACCTCCCTACATCACTGCATAAAAGAGAGAACGGGAATCTTCTCTTTGCAAATGGCCTTGTACCATGCAGCCATTTTGCCCACCAGCTCTCCGGTGTTTCCATTCTAATCAATAAAGACTATGTTTCCATACAGCATTAAGTAGCAAATTCCTTTGCTGCCGAGCCCGCCATTGGTTACTTCGGGGAAGGAAGGAGAGAGAGAAAAGGAACTGATCCATCTTTGTTTAGACCACAATTTACTACTCATCATTTAATACTCATCAGAAGGAAGGAAGGAAGGAAGGAAGGAAGGAAGGAAGGAAGGAAGGAAGGAAGGAAGGAAGGAAGGAAGGAAGGAAGGAAGGAAGGAAGGAAGGAAGGAAGGAAGGAAGGAAGGAAGGAAGGAAGGAAGGAAGGAAGGAAGGAAGGAAGGAAGGAAGGAAGGAAGGAAGGAAGGAAGGAAGGAAGGAAGAAACAAAGACCTTAAAGGTTCAGGGAGCCTGTTGAGGAATGGCTTAGAGATGACAAAAAAATCAAATAAGAGTCCAGGTAACCAAAGGCAAAAGTTTGCCAATCAGCCCATTATAGTTCCGGATTCAAAGTTAGATTTGAGGTTCTAATCCTGCCATTGTACTATTTGGACTTAAGAAAATCAAAATCTTTTGGGACCTCAGTTTCCTTGTTGGTAAAATGAGGGGATTGAACTAGATTTCTGAAGTCCATTCTAGTTCAAAATCTGCAAAACTGTGAAACAGGGATGAACCTGAATAAAATAACATACATGCTTTATCTATCTTTCTCTGTCTCCTTTGCACTTCCATATTCCACACTCCTTTCCATCCTGAAACCTGTCAAATGATAGCATCAAAAGATATTTGTAATAAATTCAGTATTTTACAAGATTTCATTTTCTTTACCCCATGTCTCTCTCTCCCTCCCTCTTTCTCTCTCTCCCCTACACATCTTTAGCAGATTGTTAACCAGGATTTGTCACTGACTCTCTAGACTTAGGAAAGTGAAAGAGAAAATATAAATAAAGCAGATTAAATCTCAAGAGTGCCCTGCACATAATTTTTTTTTCCCCTGGGGAGAGCTATTTGTTAAACATTTACAAACAAAAGAATACTCATATCTAACTAGTTAGCTAGTTAGTATTATAAATATGGACCACATCTTAGGAAGGATTTGATGCTGCATAGTATGCAGACTAGGCAACCAGATTTCAAGCTCATAAAGTTGAAAGAGTTTGGGATGTTTAACTTGGAGAAGAGAAGAAAAAGGGTGCATATACGAAGAGCTCACAAATGAGAGGTTTGTTCTGCTTGATCCCAGAATGCTTTTGTTGTTGTTTGTCCTTCATTCTCAAAGCAGAACAGTGACATCAGGAGAGTAATGTCTTAAATCACCGGAATGGATGTTGCCTCGGGACAGAGGACAACTGTGGGTGGGAGCTGCAAAAAAAGATAAATGTGGGCTTAATGTTAAGAAAAATTTCATGTCAATTAAAGGTATCCAAGATTGTAATGAGATACCCCAGGAAGTTCTATGCTTCTCCTTTACTGAAAGTCTTCAGGTAAAGAATATAAAGTCACTCCTTAGGTGTATTGCAAAAGAATTCTTGTTTTGGTAAGAATTGGACTGCTTGGCTTTTGAGGTCTCTTTGAACACTATAATTCTGTGATATTCCAAAATGCAGAGAAAGAAAACAAATCTGGGAAATATTCTTATAAATAGAATTGAAGATGGTCATAAAACTTTTTAATTAAAAAAATTGCTTAAGAATAAACAACTAAATTTGAAAAGGGGGCAAGTTCTTCTATTGCCTTAGCAGTTTGTAGCAGCATCAACTGTTGCAGGGAAAACAAAGATTTCTAATCTTGGAACTTGGCAGGTGAGTGGGGAACAGATTTTCCAATAGTGTTTTGGATTTCAAGAAATAAATGGGTTTGTGATTTTTCTTCCTGTTCCATATTTAATCCTGATGTTTAATAATCCATTTGGAGCTTTGAATGAATTTTTTTTAATTAACAGGTTTAATAGTTCACATAACCATAAATCATTCAATAATTTTTAAGATCACTCAATCTCCCTTTATGATAGGTAAGACAGTTCAGACTTGAACAGGTGAATGTCTCCCAGAATGTGTGGAAATTTTTATATTTAAACTATATGCATGTGTGCACATCTGTGTGTATGAAAGAGAAGAAAGAGAGAAAACTTAATTAATAGGTCAGAGTCATTAACGATTCAATGTTGCTTTTGGAATGCTGATGGATTTCTCCCCATCTTATTAATTCATCACTAAACTTTCTGATTTTACCAATTACTAAGGTTGTGAAAAATGCATGAAATTATTTGAGATATTTTTACCACCCTGAAGCATACCATATTAAATTTCTTTCAATAGTATGAACATTGTGTTAATGAATACTGTTGTCAGCTTTATGCCAATGAAACTGCCAATTAAAACAGAAAAGAAACTCCTAGTTTTTTTTTTTTTTTAATGAGAAATTAGCTGGATAATCAGACTATTTTTAAATTACATTCTACAGTACCCTCCCACCCTACCTTGGTTGAATTGAATTCTAAACTGATAAAACATTTCTGAATGAGTTAGTTTCTCTCTATATACTGTGCTTGTATCCATATCCTCTACTTAAGGCAGGCTATTATTAAATGAAAATAGTCTTTTAACCATTTGCTATATGCCTGAATATATGTGGGAATGTAGCATAGTATAGAGCTGAATTTGGAAATAGGAAACCTGTGTTCAAATCATGTCTAATAATATGACCCTGGGAAAACCAGCTAATATTTCTGAGTAAGAAGAGTGCCCAATAATAACCATTATTTTGGGGAGATTCAGAGTTCTCCTATTCTTCCAAATTACTCATTTTACAAAGTTTAAGTATCTTGAAGGATATTATTGATAATAAGATTGAATTAACTTTCTCCAAACTGGGTCAGACCCCACCCAATCTTACAAGTAATTTATTCTAAGGTGCAGAAGCCCATTGTGTTTTGTTCAAATTTGAATGGAAACAGATCCTTTTGTCTAGATAGACCAAGGTTTCATGTGATCTGATAATTTCTCTGTCCAGTGTTACTCTCAGGCCCTCATTGAACATCTATATAAACTAGGAGCCCTGACACTATGATCATCTTTGGCCAAAGAGAGAGTGCCAAATGACCCTTATTAATAAAATCATTAAAATACCCAGAAACTGTCCACACTTTAAAATCCACACTACAAGGCTCATCATAAAATAGTAATACTAATAACTAACATTCTTATAATATGCTAATGTATACAATGTTTCACATATGTTATTTGATCCTCTTAACAATCCTAATGAGGTAGGTAAATGTTTCATAGTTGATTATCATTACAAATTGCTATTATTATGCACAATGATCTTCTTGTTCTTCCCACTTCACTTTGCATCAGTTCATATAAGAAGAGATACATTTTCATGTATGTATATATATACATATATTACAAAATGGAAACATTTAAATTTTAGACTTGATATTATACTTAAAGGCAGCACAGCAAAGTGTATGTAGATCAGCCTTAGACTCAAGAAGACCTAGTTCAAGTCCTACCTATGACATGAAATAGCTATGTGACTATGAGCAAGTTGTTTAGCTTCTTACTGCCCCCAAGAAACTCTCTGAATCCATGAATTGCAGATGAGTTGCTGCCTCTATCTTAATAGAAGGACTTTCAAAAACAGTTCTTATACTTAAAGAAATCATAGATTCATTCCCCCAAGACCATTGTTTCTTTTTTCTTTCAAAGACAAGAAAACCACACTGAAATCTCAAAGAATATGGGACTTCTTCTCTTAATACAATGGCATCCTTACCAAAATGCCATTTGTTTTTGTTACATTGGGGTTGGAAGAAGAACCTTCTTAACATTATTTCTTTTTAAAAATTTTCCTTTTGATTATTAATTTGAAAAGCATAAAAAATGCAAACTTCTTAATAGAGAAAGAACAGAAGAGTTTTGTATGAAACCAGGAACTTATGATTTGCATAAAATTTTAAGCATATACTAAATTTGACATGATAGCAATAAAAGTTTTACACCTATCTGTGCCTCTATCTTTGCTCTCCTTCTCTCCCCTCCTTTTTTCTTTTCTCTTCTCCCTGCCTTTCCTGCCCTATCCCCTATCTTCTCCTTTTTTTAAATTCTTTTGGGGACATCATAATTACTCCCTATCAACATTCTCTCTCTCTCTCTCTCTCTCTCTCTCTCTCTCTCTCTCTCTCTCTCTCTCTCTCTCTCCCCCTCTTTTTCCCCCTCTCATACCCACACACACACATACACACACAACCCTCTTTTATATCTAAATTGGTTGATGACTCTCTATGCATCTATATTCATCTCTTTAGCCAACTTTTCTTTTTCTTCTCATCAAAATTGTTCCTCTTCTGCATCTTCAGAATTTTCTTCTTGACATTTCCCCATCCCTTTTGAACTAAAGTTCTCAATTAAATTCTTTTGGGGGGGGAGGTGGGAGGAGGGGAAAGGGGTAAGTTAATTGGAGCTAAGAGACTTACTCTGGGTCACACAGCTAGGAAATGTTAAGGATCTGAAACTAGGATTTAAACTCAGATTTTCCTGACACCATGGCAGTTCTCTATCCACGGGGCTATCTAGTTGCCTCTCTCTATTTTATTCTAATCCAATGAATCCTACCTTTCCCTGAACCATTCAGAATTCGTTTTCCTAGTGTTTAGTATGCATCAATGCAAATCAACTCACAAATGACAGAATATGTTCAGCTTTTCACCTCTGTCATGAATTGGAAAATAGACTTGTCTTTCTCCTTGCCAACCTCTAAGGTTTTTAGTATTTCTACTTCCACAATCAGTTTATCTTTTGGGTGAGAATCAGGTATAGAGTAATCATTCTCTTAATTGATTTCTCTATCTTTTGAAAGACATCATAAAGCAAGGCAAGAAATTATTATCTATTCTTATTGGTGGAAAGATAACTCCAGATGTCCAGATTATTCATATCTCTGGAACTAGCATGTTATCTGTTTTCCAAACTCATTCTACAATATCTCTTTTTATCCAGAAATTCCAATCTGATTTGCTTAAATTAATTATCAAATGAAAAAAAAAAAGTGGGAGTAAACAAAAACAAAGACATTGAACCTCAGACCAAGGTTGGAAGAGATACCAGAGACCATTTAAGTCTAACTTGTATGTGGAGCAAGAATACACTTTACAATGCTATTTATAAGTAATCACCTAAACTCTACTAGAATCTGATTTTTACTATATTTTTGACTGATTTTTACCATATTGATTGATAAAAATTTTCACTACAATGAAAAAATCTAAAGAACCCAAAATTTACCAAAACACCAGCAAACATTGATGTCTTGATAAAAATAAAGATGTTTACCAAGGATGATACTACTTTGGAAGACAAATTCATTTACAAATCATTACAGAGAAGAAGGGTGAAATAATGGATAGCAGTATCAAATCACTAGGAGGGAGAGGGGTGAGAGAGAGAACAACAAGGTTGTTCAGTTGGTAGAGAACCAGGACTGGAGTCAAGGAGATCTGAATTTAAATCTGACCTTAGACACTTACTAGCTGTGTAACCCTAGTCGTCACTAAAGTCTATTTGCCTTACTTTCCTTATCTCCAAAACGAGCTGAAGAAGGAAATGGTAAACCACTCTAGAATTTTCATCAATAAAACCCCACATGCCAGGATAAGACAGGACTGAACAGACCAAAAACAACAATAAAAATCAACTCACAAAATACAGTAAAGCAGTTAATGTAAAAATAAATCTACAGAGTATTTGATAAAACTTAGCCAAGCCAATAAGAGAAGAAAAAGAGATTAAAGGAATTTGAATAATTAATGAGGAAGCCAAATTATCACCAACAAAGTCAAACAGCAAGAGATACAAAAAGAAATTCCATTTAGAATAACTGTTGATAGTATAAAATATTTGGGAATCTGTCAAGAGAAAATCAGGAACTATATGAACACAACTACAAAACACTTTCCACACAAATAAAGTCAGATGTAAACAATTGGGAAAATATTAAATACTCTTTAATAGGTCAAGCAAATATAATAAAGATGATAATACTGACTAAATTAATCTAGTTATTTAGTGCTATAACAATTAAACTCCCAATAAATTATTTTACAGACCTAGAAAAAATAATAACAAAATTCATCTGGAAGAATAAAAGATCAAGAATTTCAAGAGAATTAATGAAAAAATGCATATAAAGGTGGCTTATCTGTACCAGATCTAAAGCTATATTATAAAACAGCAGTCATCAAAACCATTTGGTACTGGCTAAGAAAGAGAGTAGTCGATCAATGGAATAGGTTAGATTCATAGGACAAAATAGTCAATGACTATTTAGTAATCTAACATTTGATGAACCCAAAGACCCCAGCTTTTGGGATAAAAATTCACTTTTTGACAAAAACTTCTGGGAAAATTGGAAGCTATTATGGCAGAAACTAGGCATTGACCGACACCTAATGTTGTATACCAAGATAAAGTCGAAATGGGTTCATGATCTAGACATAAAGAATGATATCATAAGCAAATTAGAAGAATATAGGAGAATTTACCTCTCAGATCTGTGAAGAAGGAAGAAATTTGTGATCAAAGAAGAACTGGAGATCATTATTGATCACAAAATAGATAATTTTGATTATGTTGTTTAAAAAGTTTTGTACAATCAAAACTAATGCAGACAAAATTAGAAGGGAAGCAATAAACTGGGAAAACATTTTTACATGCAAGGGTTCTGATAAAGGCCTCATTTCTAAAATATATAGAGAATTGACCCAAATTTATAAGAATTCAAGCCATTCTTCAATTGGTAAATGGTCAAAGGATATCAACAATTTTCAGATGAAGAAATTGAAACTATCTCTAATCACATGAAAAGGTGTTCCACTATTGATCAAAGAAATGCAAATTAAAATATCTGAGATACTACTATACACCTTCAGATTGGTTAAGATGACAGGAAACAATAATGATCAATGTTGGAGAGGATGTGAAAAAACTGGGACACTAATACACTGTTAGTGGAATTGTGAGTATATCCAACCATTCTGGAGAGTAATTTGGAACTATGCCTAAAGAGTTATCAAACTGTGCATATCCTTTGGTCCAGCAGTATTTCTACTGGCCTTATGTCCCAAAAAGATCTTAAAGGAGGGAAAGGGACCCACAGGTGCAAAAATGCTCATTGCAGCCCTTTTTGTAGTGGCAAGAAACTAGAAACTGAGTGGATGCCTATCAATTGGGGAATGGCTGAATAAATTATGGTGTATGAATGTTATGGAATATTATTGTTCTATAAGAAATGACTATCAGGATGATTTCAGAGAGGCCTGGGGAGACTTACATGAACTGATGCTGAGTGAAATGAGCAGAACTAGGAGATCATTGTACATGATAAAGCAATATTATATGATGATCAATTCTGATTTACATGGCTCTCTTCAACAATGAGATGATTCAGACCATTTGGAATGGTCTTGTGATCAAAAGAGCCATCTACACCCAGAGAGAGGACTGTGAGAACTGAGTGTGGCTCACAACATAGCATTCTCTTTTTCTTGTTGTTTGCTTACATTTTATTTTATTCATCATTTTCTTTTCTGGTTTGATTTGATTTTTCTTGTACAGCAAGATATACTTTATTATAAATATGTATGCATATATTGATTTAACATATATATTTCTATCATGTTTAACATGCATTGGACTACTTTCAATCTAGGGGAGGGAAGTGAGAAAAGTGGGGGGAGAGGGAAACTGGAACACAAGGTTTTGCAAGAACTAATGTTGCAGAATTATCTATGCATATATTTTGAAAAATAAAAAGCTTTAAATAAAAAAAAAAACTTAGCCAAGCCAGATTTTATATATATATATACATATATATATATATACATATATATATATATATATAAGAACTAGAAAAAGAATAACAAATAGATGTGAAATGTAACATCTGCTGGTATGTATATGATGATCTATTGTTATCAGTAAAAATAGATCCACCACACATGTACTATAACCGTTCATCAGGCAATGAAGGTTGCAAATCACTGTTGATGGCACCTAGGAAGATGAAATTGGTAAAAGTAAATAAATTCTGATACAGAAGAAATCCTTCCTGAAAGTATTGTAATTTTAAAGTCATTTGGGAGACATTTTCCAAAATATTTTAAAGAGGGAAAGATTCCCCCCAAAATAAAAACTATTATTGGAAAATAGCAACTGTGAATCTAAAAAATACTCATCCACATAGTTATATTCTCTTTGAAAAACTTTTTAAATAGTTTATGGGATTCCTGATGAAAAAAATATTAAAGATACAATCGTTATTTTCTGTAGCAGCCTCCATTTTTACAGTCACACAATTAAATGAGAGAATCATAAGATTAAAAATTCATGCATTGAAACCAAGTGGTGAAGTAAAGAAAACATATAACTGAGCCCTCCAAACATTCCCCTTCAAATAATTTTAAAATAATGCCTCAAATCAAATTCAGGAATGGTATATCCAACAAAAGATTCAAGTGAGATATTCTTCCAACTAACAGAACTTAGGAGTTCAGAAAGAGAGCTATATGACATGGTGGAGCGTGGCCTGGGAGTGATATCATTTACTTTGGGAGTTCCTAAACCAGAGCTAACATTATAGGCAAAAATAGCCTACCAAGGAAAATTGAGCATAATCTTTCAGGGGAAAGAAGATGGATATTTAATGAATAGAGAATCTCTGAGCATTCCTAATGAAAAGACCAGAGTGGAATAAAAAATTTGACTTCCAAAGACAACTCTCAAGATAAGTATAAAAAGGTAAACACAAAAAAGAAACTATAAGGGAAGCAATAAAGTCAAGCTATTTATTTATCTTTGTGGGAAGATGATACATGAAATTCCTAAGAACTCGTCTGACAGAAATTGCTAGCCAAAATTAAAGTCAGAAGATGTTTTCCTGATTTCAGACTTGGCATTCTATGCATGGCTTCCTTCTCTTGCTAGTTCACTCATTATCTCTACCTTTCATTCTAATACCAACTGAGATCTCTTAAAGACATTTGCTTAAGTCTTCCCCTGCACTCAGAGTCATCTCTAGTCATTCTGATCTATATCTTGCCACTGGACCCAGATAGCTATGGAGGAGAAAGTGAGGCTGGTAACCATGCACAGCCCTCCCTCACTTAAATTAAATTCACTTGCATGTCATGGGATCACCTCCTGATATCATGCTCCTTTTCAGGAATGAAGGACAAACAAACAAATCTTGGCAAGATCCAATAGTTTCTGGCTGAAACAATGTCCAAATTTTTTTAGTTTCTTCATTATGGCAATAGATTTGCCTCATTTCATTTTTAAAGATTCACAATCCTTCTTACAGTTCATAACCTAGTCCCTGCCTCCCTTTCCTGTCTTCTTACTCCTTTCTTCTCACCCCCCTTCATAGGTACTTTTCCTTCCAGTAACACTAGCTTCTTGGCTCCCATCTCTAGGCTCCCATCATTTTCCCTAAATGTCCTCCACAGTAGGAATTCTTTTCCTTCTCCATTCTAACTACTGACCTCCCTGACTTTTAGGAAATGAGTTTAAATTTATGTTGATATATATTCCTTCATTCATTTCCCATTTTTGGCATCATATCAGATTGGAGTTGTTTTAATTATATGCCATATGTTTTCTCATTTTATTCTTTCTTTTGATTTTTATCATTCCTTTGAGAATTCAATGGTCTGACTGTACTTAGCTGTTTTGGAAATGACTCTATCATCAATAACAAATTGTTTCCTCTTGATTAAAAAAAATACAATTTTCAAGAAATATAAACATTTCTGACATGATGTTACTTAGTACTTACTATGAATATCAAGTGTCTTCTTACCATTTTTTCAAAAAAAGAAAAAAAAAATACATAGAAGTGAAGGTCCCACTATTCTGCTTTATATTTTCTTTTGTATTGAATTTGGAGGAAGCACAGTTTAGTGGAAAGAAAGCCGGATTTGGATTTAAAAGACCTTGTTCTAATCCTTGCTCTGTCACTTAATACATGTTTGAAATTATTCAAATCATTTAATTTCTCTAGACTTTAATCATTTCAGCTGCAAAAGTAGCTTATACTAGATTAGTTGCATCAAACTAAAAAAGAAATGGATCCCTGAGGGCTGTACATTAACTTAGAAAAATCACAAATTAACATCGTTTATGCTGTTGCATTTTTTTTATTTATTCTGTTATATGATTCCCAATTACTTTTTTTTTTGACAGGCAATTGGCCTTAAGTAACTTGCACAGGGTCACACGGCTAATAAGAATTGTGTTAAGTATCTGAGGCGAGATTTGAACTCAGGTCCTCCTGACTTCAGGGACACCCTCTATCCACTTCACCATCTAGCTGTGCCCACTCCAACAATATTTTAATTTGGTATGACTACATCCCAGAGTTTTAAAGGTGGTATGGAATTGGGCTGTGAATATATCATCAGCCTGCATGTGTTTAATAACTATTTCTGTGCTAATGATTGGCAAGTCTACTTTGCTTGCCCTTATCTCTCATCTCCAAATAACCTTTTAGACATCTCAAAACGTATGTCCAGTAGACTTCTTAAATTCTAAGCATCTGAATGCAAACTCATCCTTTCCCCAAACTTTCTTCCCATCCTACCTTCCTTATTATTTTAAATGGCAATTCCATCCTTCTAGGCTTTCAGACTTGCAATTTAGGAGTCATTCTGGACTGCTCATTAACTTTTACCCCATATATAAGCTGTTGCCAAGACTTGGTGATTTCATTTTTGTGGCATCTCTCTAATGCTTCCCTTCTTTACTCTGATACTACTAGCATATTCTAGTACAAACTCTCAACACCTTATATCTTGATCAATGCAATAGACAATATCGCTGCCTCAAATCTCTTCCCTAGTCAAGCTATTCTCCATTCAGCCACTAAAATGAATTTCCTAAAATGTCATTCCCCTCCAGTGGTTTGCTACTGAGTCCAAGAACAAATACACAATGCTCTACTTGGAATTCAAAGGCTTTCATAGCCTAGCTGTCTTCTACTTTTCCAGTCTTCTTACTCCTTATTCCCCAATATTATTAATAATGGCACTAAGCTCCTGGATGTTTCACCAATAAGATACCCCCTTCCTTGGCTCCAGTCATTTTCTGTAGGTGTCTTCCATGCCTGGACCATTTCCCCTCCACCATTAAAAATGTTAACATCAGTGACTTGCGTTAAGTCCCAAGTAAAATTGTACTTTCTACAGGATCACTTCGCTAAACCCTCTTAATTCCAGTGTCTTCCCTCTCTTAATTACTTCCTATTTATCCTATATAACTTTCCTATATCCTCTACAACTTGCTTTGTGTATACAAGTACACACATACACACACACACACACACACACACACACACACACACACACACACAAAATTTTCCACATTAGATTGTAAACTCCTTAAGGACAAGGACTGTCTTTTTGCCTCTTTCTATATCCTCAGTACTTAACACAATGCCTGGCACTTAGTGGGAGCTTAATAAATATTTATTGATTAATTGACTAGACTTTTAAGCCTATACATCAATAATCCTAGGATCTTATGATACTGTGCTGGACCTAGTAGTATAAATCTCTCATTTTAATAGGTAGATTTTGCATTCATCCTAGACCACATCAACTGAACTTTTTTTAGGAGGAAGTTATTTTTCCCCTCAAATTCTTGATGAAGATTGTACTCCCTATTTACTTTCCCAGACCTAGATTGCCCATACCTTCCCTTTAGTATGCTAGGATATCCAGAAGATTGGTACAGTTGGCTCTGCTTGAACTTCCTATCATTTTTAGGAGCCAGTAACTAGTCTCCCAGTTCCATTTAACCACCTAACATCAAATAATTTGATTAAGAGAGACTTATTTCACAAATATAATGAAAATAAACTTGCAAACATTTCCTCCAATACCTTGGGGACATATTCTCCCCTATAAGGCTTTTGGTGTCTGGGAGCAACTTAAACTTAGCTCACTTAAAAGAGACTAATTCTACAAAGTTCATGCCTAGATATGGAATAATTTCCAGACGAGTCATCATCTTATCTTTTGCTGTCTAAATCTATTATGGTGCTCCTTGTTTCTATGGCATTGATGCTGAGTTGGCTATAAAAACTGGCCTAGAATAGTAAGACAGCAAAATACCTTTAAACTCATAAGGTCATAAAGATTCCACTACAGTAACAGAATAGAAAAGAAAAAATGCAAACAGCAAGAAACAAGGCCCTTTTTATGGACTTATAGCTGCAGAAAGAAGGCCCTACAGATTTTTACAATCAAAATATCATGAATAAAGAAATCATCAAATGCGGCAAAAAGATAATGGCTAAAATTGACAATGAAGGCACTAATTCCATGGTCAATCAAAGCATCTAACACATGTTTAGCTATCCAGAACCACTTATAAAATGCTAAGATATACTCCATATTGACTCCAAGACACTTCCATTCCTTGTCATTTTAAATCTGTCCTCTTCCACTTGGATAGACTCCTTAAACACTCAGAATTTACATGTTCCATTCCACTGAGATCATCCAAATCTTTTAGTCATTTATGAGTACGGGTAGGTGGGAAGGAAAAGTTGGGAGAGCATAGCATGTGTGTCTAAAGGAAGACAGGATTGAATGGAATTGAATTCAAAGGGGCAATAACACTACTGTCCTTACTTCTCTCCTTTGGATATCTTGGCAAATTATAGACAGAGAAGAAAAATCATGCTAATGAGCTAGGAGAGGGAACTGGAAAATGCACATTGGATGAGGATAACTTGGAGACCTGACTTGTAATTCTAGGTCTAATCCAAATAGCATGATTTGGGGCAAGTCACTTAAGTTATGGATGACTCTGTTTTCTCTGCTATAAAATAAAGGTGTTGGATGATTTCTAAAGTTCCTTCCAAGCCTACAATTTTATGATTCTATGATTCAATAAATACTACCATTACCCATATTTTCAGGGAGTCAAGAATAGAATAGTCAACACCAAGAGAGGTATATATTGCTCAAATGAAAGCTTAAGGATAAAATAGCAATACTTGTTTTATTGTCCTATGAATTGTAATATATTGCCTCAATAGAATTAATTTTTTTTTCTAATCAAGTTTAAATTTGTTTCCCAGGGTAGTTTCTCCATGAATGTAGCACTGAAAGATTCTAGCTAATGATTAGATTCCAGAGGGTCTGTATTTTTCATTTAAGTTAAAAAAAAAACTATTCAACTATTTCTTTGGCCATTTAAACTCCTTTTAAAAATTCCTTTGTTGGTATTCTTACTTTATCCAGCAAATCTGAAATATTCAGCTGGACATTTTTATATATGATTATAAGCTATATATGCTTCACGATGAAAAAGCAATGACAGATGGGCATGGTGGTAATGATGCTTCCAATATTTACAAAGCTTCAGTCGACCAGCTACAAATAATTGATCTAGGGTCCAGAAGCACTGAGATGTTTGGCAAATATTTGAGTGAAATCAAAATAGGTGTAACACTGAGCCTGATGTCATCTCATTTTAGACTAATTTTATACTGAAGTTGAAAAGAAGCAATGACTAAATGAAATCACCTCTATATATTTTCTTCAAAATGTTCTTTTTAGATAAGTTCTTTAAAGAAATTAATTTTTTCTTTTTTTTCCTTTTTATTATGGATGATTATTATAGATATAAAAGTTCAGAATGTGTAGGGAGAGAGATGGCATTTCTCTTTCAACACTGCAAAGTAGAAGGTCTTACAGCTATGCAACTTTAAGATAATTTACCTCAGTCCCAGAGTCAAAAATCAGGAAATCTGATTTTTGCTACTAATTTTTCATGTGACCAAAGTCCCATTTCTTAACTTCTCCATGTCTCTGTTTTTTTTTTCTTTTTTCATTTGTAAAATCGGGTTGTAAATATATCCTTCCCCTTATTTCACAGTGTTGTTAGAAGATAAACTGAAGTAATGATTGTCAAATCATTTTGGTTGTTTCAGGAAAAAGATATTATATAATTCCAAACTATAATTTAGACTTCATTATATTTCAGAAGACTTTTTCTCCCTAGAAATGAAGAAAGGGAAGTAAGTTATCAAGAAAGTTTAGAAACAAATTTAGGGCATAAAAAGGACTAAATATTTCATTTTATAATTGTATAACTACATATATTTTTTCTTGATGCAATTATATAGACTAAACTATGGTTATTGGCACTGGATATAAATGTCAGTTACCTCAGATAAATGATAAGGATTTCTTCTTTCAGATTATTTATGTCATTAATTCTATGATACAAGTCCCTTAGAAAAGAATTATGATGAGAACCTAACAGTTTATTAGAAGTTAACACTAACTTTACAGCTTTGGGATTCTTTCTCATTTAAACCACCACCACCAATGGAAGTAGTGGAAGTCATACCTTAAGATAACTAAACATCTTTCTTTAATGCAAATACCAGAAATCCAACTTAATAATGAAACAGATAAGAAAAATGGCAATGCAATACAGTGTAATACAATTCAATCAATACAATAAAATACACTTTTATTAAGGTTATCTATCACTATGTGCTTGTGCACTGTGCTTGCATGGGAGATATAAATAAGAACAACAGCAACAATAACAAAGATAATCCTCATCTTCAAGGAGTTAACAATTTAATAGGGTCAACAATACAAAAAGAAGGTGAATGAGGAGGAGAAGAAAAAATGATGGTGAAATTGAAACCAGTAGTACAGATGTGATAAAAATGAAAAGCTGACTGGGCTTCTGAGCCTTCTCTAAAGAAGAATTTGGGGAGGAGTTTTTTGCTCCTCCCTCAGAAATCATCCTCCTCTAGATTCAGAGGCTGAAATAATGAAGTATTTAAGTATCAAAGCTGAAGCAGTCTCCATGAGCTTAGATTTCCTGGTGAAGTAGCATAAGTATATTAAATGAATTTGAAAAGGAAGTGGGAAAACCTTGAATAGAATTTTGAAAAACCTTGAGTGTAATGGCATGAATTCAACTAATAGACAAATAAAACCGAGGCTAAATAGGTCAATATAGCTGGCATCTGCTGTAAATATCAGGAACAAATACAATCTTTCACAGCAGCTAGTAGAAAGCATAAAATAATTTGGGAACCTGCATAATATAGCATATAGAACTCATTATTAAGGTATGAATTATTCAAGGAAGAGTGAAATTATCAAGGAATATTACTAAAGATAACTGTCAAATTGTAGAAGCAACTTGGGGAATTATTGAAGATCCATGAAAGGGTATTGGGAAATTATTTTAATATCTAACAAGTATACATGGCCATTTTGCCTAATTAAAGGCCACCAGAAAAGAAAGAAATATTCAAAAAGGAATCCAGAAATAAAGGCATATCAGCAGTTCTAGATTGCTTTATTCATCAAATAAGAGTCAAAAAGATAAAGTAATATGTCATCAAAATAGCATGAAGAACAAAGAAAATAATTCAATATCAATAAAAATATTTATTGTAGAAGCTTGAAATGTAAGTAAATCAGAGGTAAGAAGGAATCTCAGAAGAAAGTAGGCAACATTTCTAATTGTTTATATATTCACAAGGAAAATGACACAATGAAAACACAAGTTGAATCAAGGGAAAAATAGAAAACTTGCACAAGTTTAAGTAGGGACAGAATAGTTACATCAAACAAGGTATAGAACTAGAACTAGAACAGGAGCTGGCAGTCCCAATTCTATCCATTGCCTTTGACTGCCCCACAATATAAGAATGTTTTTTACATTTAAAAATAAAGCTTTATTGGATTACAAATGTACTCACTCATTTAGATATTATTATTGGTTGCTCTTGCACTATAATGGTAGAATAGAATAGTTGATATGTACATATATATATATATGTATATATATATATATAAAGAGATAGAGAGAAAGAGAGAGAGAAAGAGAGAGAGAAAGAGAGAGAGAGAAGAGAGAGAGAGTGTGTGTTCCCTTTTCACTATTGCTCAGTGAACTACAAATGACAGCAATATGGTTATAACTCAATAGAGTCCTGAGTGACACACTGTTGCCATTTCATAACATTTTTTTAAAATACCACTTCGCATGCATTACATCAAAAAAAGGAAGAGGGGGAAAAGTTTTATTGTGATTGTTTTTCTGAATGAGAATAACTACCTTCAACCAATAATTACTGAACATTGAATGATTTTGGAAATTAGTTTTTGCTGTAGATTTGATAATGTTTTTTGATAAATTCAACCTAAAATTACAAGGCAAAATAGTGCTTATATGGGAATCTTGTATTGTGGTAAAGTCCATTCAGTGACAACTAATTTTTTAATCACAATTGAAGTTAAACTGTTTTATATACTTCCTATATTTTCAAAAATTAAAACAAGAGAATCAAGATTGTAGATGGACAAGAACTCTCAGATCTCACTCCCCAGACCACACCAACTACCTTTAAATAATGACTTTAAACAAATTTTAGAGCATAAGAACAGACAAAAACATGGAGCAGAACAATTTTCCAGTTGAAAACAACTTAGAAGATCAGCATAAAGGGTCTGTAGCATCAGAGTGGGAGCCCAGCATTCAATCAGTGCAACAATGCCAATGCAACCCTAGCTCCAGCTTCAAGTCCAGCCAGCTTGTCTGCAAAGTAAGAGTAGGGACCTTAGAATCAACAGCAGCACTGGTAGTTTCTAGACTTCTCAGCCCACAGAGATATCAAAGGCTTTTTGGAAGGTCAGAAGGAAAGGTTTGTCAGTAGGGTAAGAGCACCTTGGAAAACCAGCAAACCAAGAGTGGGTGTGGGCTGTGGTGGCCTTAGCAGCTTCTGGAGGCTTCAGGTTACAAGAAGTCTTTTTATTAGAACTGAGGAAAGATTCTGTTGTTTTAGCACATTAGATCTTATAGCTACAGTGGGGTGGGCACACTTCTATCAATTCCAGGGCAGAAAAGAGGGCTTGTGGTCCAGTTTCTAGAAGGATCTCTGAAAATAGTAGTACAGAACCCCTGAACCTTAGGACAGTGTGTTGCCCCACCCTAGAAACAGAGACCTGCTTTAACAAAGAGTTTAAAAAACAAATAATAGACTAAGAAATTGTTCAAACAACAGAAGTTTCTGACCATAGAAAGTTACTATGGTGTCAAGGAAGATAAAAATACACACTCAGAATAAGATAACAAAGTCAAAGCTCCTACATCCAAAGCCTCCAAGAAAAATAAGACTTGGTCTCAAGTTATGGAAGAGGTCAAAAAGGATTTTGAAAATCAAGTAAGAGAGATAGAGGAAAAATTAGGAAAACAATTGAGAGTAGTAGAAAAGGAAATATAAAAAGATAATGAGGAGAAAAATTCATTAAAAAGCAAAATTGGCCAGATGGGAAAGGAGGTACAAAAGCACACTAAAGAAAATAATTCCTTAAAGATTAAAATTGAGCAAATGGAAACTAATGAGAAATCAAAAGCCAATAATGCAAAACCCCCAAAATTAAAAAAAAAATAGAGGAAAAAAATGTGAAATATCTCATTGGAAAAACAATCTGGAAGATAGATCTGGGAGAGATAATTTAAAAATTATCGATCTACCTAAAAGTCATGATCAAAAAAATAAAATAAAATAAAAAGAGTCTGGACATCATCAAAAAAAAACTGTCCTGATATTTTAGAACCAGAGAGTAAAATAGAAATTGAAAGAATCTACCATTCACCTCCTGAAAGAGATACCAACATGAAAACTCCCAGGAATATTATAGCCAAATTCCAAAACTCCCAGGTAAAGGAGAAAATATTGCAAGAAGTTAGAAACAAACATTTCAAGTATAGTGCAGCCAAGTGAAGATAACATAAGATTTAGCAGCTTCTATATTAAAGTGCTGGAGGGCTTGGAATATGATATTCCAGAAAGCAATGGAACTAGGATTACAACCAAGAATCATCTACCCAGCAAAACTGAGTATAATCCTTCAGGGGAAAGGTGGAATTGCATTTCATTAAAATAGAGAATTTTCAAGCATTTGTGATGAAAAGACCAGAGCTGAATAAAAAAAAAATTGATTTTTAAATATGGACTCAGGAAAAGTGATATTATAAAGGACTTAATAAGGTTTAGCTGTTTGTATTTCTACATGGGAAGATGATTCTTGTAACTCATTAGAACTTTCTCATTATTATGACAGTTAAAAGAGTACATATAGACAAAAAGCATAGGTATAAGTTGAATATGAAGAGATAAAAAAATCTAAAAAAATAAAATAAAGGGGTGAAAGAGGAATGTACTGGAAAAAAGGGAAAGAAAGAAGTGTAATGGTGTAACTTATCTGCCATAAAGAGGCAAACACAGCAGAGGGGAAGAGAGAGAGGAATGGGTAAATGAGGGGACCCTTACTCTCATCAGAATTAGCCTCAAAGTGGGAAATAACATACACACTCAATATGGGTATTAAAAATCTATTTTAACCTGCAGGAAAATAGGAGGGGAATGGGATACAGAAAGAGGTAGAGTGATAGAAAAGAGAGCATATTGAGGGAGGGATGGTCAGAAGCAAAATATTTTTAAGGAGGGACAGGGTGAAAGGAGAGAGAGAGAATACAATAAATGGAGGAAACAGAATTAGCAATAGTAAAAAGGATTTTGAAACAAGTTTCTTTGATAAGGCCTCATTTCTCTAACATAAAGAGAATTGAGCCAAATTTATTAAAAAAAAAAAAAAAAAGAGCCATGACTCAATTGATAAATGATCAAAAGATATGAATTATGCCCAACGGCTATAAAATCATGCATATCCTTTGACCTAACATTACCACTACTAGGCATGAATCCCAAAACCTAACAATACTACTACTAGGCATGAATCCCAAAGAAGATGTTAAAAAAAAAAAAAAAAAAAGGAAAAGGACTTATATGTCCAAAAATATGTATAGCAGCTCTCTTCTCAAGGCAAAAAATTGGGAACTAAAGGGATGCCTATCTATTGGAGAATGGCTGAATGAACTGTGGTATGTAATTATGATGGAATATTATTGTTCTGTGGGAAATGATGAGCAGGAGGCTCTCAGAAAAACATGAGAAGTTCTCCATGAGCTCAAGCAAAGTGAAATGTACTGTGTACAAAGTAATAGCAATGTTGTGAGATGATCACCTATGAATGACTTTGCTATTCTTAGCAGTACAATGATCCATCACTCTTCTGAAGGACTTATGATGAAAAATGCTATCCATACCCATAAAAGAATTTTTTGATCACTTATTAAAGAGTCCATACAACAGAAAGTATAAAGCAAAGTTGTCAAATATACCACCTGCTTATTTCAGGCAGCCCACAACACTACCAAGTGTGACCTGAACCAGATTAAATATAATTGAAATATATTTAATAAAATGAATAAAAATACAATAAAACAGAAAAAGTTAATAGTTTTTCTAATATGCCAAACATTTTTATTTCTGTCTTCTCTCATACTGTATCCTTTCTCTTTTCTTTTTTTAAAATTAATTTTATAATTATAAAAAATTTTTGACATTATATGCATGAGTAATTTTTTTAATAACATTATCCCTTGTATTCATTTTTCCAAATTTTCCCCTCCCTCCCTGTACTCCCTCCCCTAGATGACAGGCAATCCCATACATTTTACATGTGTTACAATATAACCTAGATATAATATGTGTGTGTAAATCCAATTTTCCTGTTGCACGTTGAGAATTGGATTCCGAAGGTATAAGTAACTTGGGTAGGAAGACAGTAGTGCTAACAGTTTATATTCAATTCCCAGTGTTCCTTCTCTGGCAGTTGTTTTTGTCCATCATTGATCAACTGGAAGTCAGTTGGATCTTCCTTATGTTGAAGATATCCACTTCCATCAGAATTTATCTTCATACAATATCATTGTTGAAGTGTATAGTGATCTTCTGGTTCTGCTCATTTCACTCAGCATCAGTTGATGTAAGTCTCTCCAAACCTCTCTGTATTCATCCTGCTGGTCATTTCTTACATAGCAATGATATTCCATAACATTCATATACCATAATTTACCCAACCATTCTCCAACTGATGGACATCCATTCATCTTCCAGTTTCTAGCCACCACAAAAAGTGCTGCCACAAACATTTTGGCACATACAGGTCCCTTTCCCTTCTTTAGTATTTCTTTGGGATATAAGCCCAGTAGTAGCACTGTTGGATCAAAGGATATGCACAGTTTGATAACTTTTTAGGCATAGTTCCAAATTGCTCTCTAGAATGGCTGGATTCTTTCACAACTCCACCAACAATGCATCAGTGTCCCAGTTTTCCCACATCCCCTCCAACATTCATCATTATCTTTTCCTGCCATCTTAGCCAATCTGACAGGTGTGTAGTGGTATCTCAGAGTTGTCTTAATTTGCATTTCTCTGATCAGTAGTGATTTGGAACACTCTTTCATATGAGTGGATATAGTTTCAATTTCATCATCTGAAAATTGTCTGTTCATATCCTTTTACCATTTATCAATTGGAGAATGTTTGATTCTTATAAATTAGAGTCAGTTCTCTATATATTTTGGAAATGAGGCCTTTATTAGAATCTTTAACTGTAAAAATATTTTCCCAATTTGTTACTTCCCTTCTAATCTTGTTTGCATTAGTTTTTTTTGTACAGAAGCTTTTTAATTTGATGTAATCAAAATTTTCTATTTTGTGATCAATAATGATCTCTAGTTTTCCTCTGGTCATAAATTCCTTCCTCTTCCACAGGTCTGAGAGGTAGTCTATCCTCTGTTCCTCTAATCTATTTATGATCTCATTCTTTATGCCTAAATCATGGACCCATTTTGATCTTATCTTGGTATATGGTGTTAAGTGTGGATCCATATCTAATTTCTGCCATACTAATTTCCAATTTTCCCAACAGTTTTTTTCAAATAATGAATTTTTATCCCAAATGTTGGTATCTTTGGGTTTGTCAAACACTAGATTGCTATAGTTGTACCCTTTTTTGTCCTTTGTACCTAATCTGTTCCACTGATCGACTGGTCTATTTCTTAGCCAATACCAAATGGTTTTGGTGACTGCTGCTTTATAATATAGCTTTAGATCAGGTAGATCTAGACCACCTTCATCTGACTTTTTTTCATTAATTCCCTTGAAATTCTCGACCTTTTCAGATTTAAATAATTGAAAAGACATTCAGTGCTCTTGGTTAGGCCGAGCGAATATAATTAAGATGACAATACTCCCTAAACTAATCTATTTATTTAGTGCTATACCAATCAGATTCCCAAGAAA
Source organism: Sminthopsis crassicaudata (assembly GCF_048593235.1). Lineage (NCBI taxonomy): Eukaryota > Metazoa > Chordata > Mammalia > Dasyuromorphia > Dasyuridae > Sminthopsis > Sminthopsis crassicaudata. The sequence goes on along the minus strand of NC_133618.1, from coordinate 265,156,714 downwards.
CTATTTTAATGACCTAGAAAAAATAACAACAGAATTCATATGGAACAACAAAAGGTTGAGAATTTCAAGGGAAGTAATGAAAAAAAAAATCAAATGAAGGTGGCCTAGCTGTACCTGATCTAGAACTGTATTATAAAGCAACAGTCACCAAAACCATTTGGTATAGGCTAAGAAATAGACTAGTTGATCAGTGGCATAGGTTAGGTTCACAGGGCAAGATAGTGAATAAAAATAGCAATCTAGTGTTTGACAAACCCAAAGATCCCAACTTTTGGGATAAGAATTCATTATTTGACAAAAACTGCTGGGAAAACTGGAAATTAGTATGGCAGAAACTAGGCATGGACCCACATTTAACACCACATACTAAGATTAGATCAAAATGGGTCCAAGATTTAGGCATAAAGAATGAAATCATAAATAAATTGGAGGAACATGGGATGGTTTACCTCTCAGACTTGTGGAGGAGGAAGGAGTTTGTGTCCAAGGGAGAACTAGAGATCATTATTGATCACAAAATAGAACATTTTGATTACACCAAATTAAAAAGTTTCTGCACAAACAAAACTAATGCAAACAAGATTAAAAGGGAAGTAACAAATTGGGAAAACATTTTTACAGTTAAAGGTTCTAATAAAGGCCTCATCTCCAAAATATATAGAGAATTGACTTTAATTTATAAGAAATCAAGCCATTCTACAATTGATCAGTGGTCAAAGGATATGAACAGACAATTTTCAGATGATGAAATTAAAACTATTTCCATTCATATGAAAGAGTGTTCCAAATCACTATTGATCAGAGAAATGCAAATTAAGACAACTCTGAGATACCACTACACACCTGTCAGATTGGCTAAGATGACAGGAACAAATAATGATGAATGTTGGAGGGGATGTGGGAAAACTGGGACACTGATGCATTGTTGGTGGAGTTGTGAAAGAATCCAACCATTCTGGAGAGCAATCTGGAATTATGCCCCAAAAGTTATCAAAATGTGCATACCATTGGACCCAGCAGTGCTACTACTGGGCTTATATCCCAAAGAAATACTAAAGAAGGGAAAGGGACCTGTATGTGCCAAAATGTTTGTGGCAACTCTTTTTGTGGTGGCTAGAAACTGGAAAATGAATGGATGTCCATCAATTGGAGAATGGTTGGGTAAATTGTGGTATATGAATGTTATGGAATATTATTGTTCTGTAAGGAATGACCAACTGGAGGAATACAGAGAGTTTTGGAGAGACTTCTATCAACTGATGCTGAGTGAAACCAGTAGAACTAGGGGATCATTATACACTTCAACAATGATATTGTATGAGGATGTATTCTGATGGAAGTGGATATCTTCAACATAGAGAAGAGCTAATCCAAATCCAATTGATCTATGATGGACAGAATCAGCTACATCCAGAAAAGGAATACTGGGAAATGAGTGTAAACTGAGAGCATTGTTTTTTTTGTTGTTTGTTTGTTTGTTTTGTTTTGTTTTGTTTCTCTTCCCAGATTATTTTTACCTTTCGAATACAATCCTTCCTTTGCAACAACAACAACAACAACAACAAAAAAAAAAAAAAAAAAAAAAAAAAAAAAACAAAAGAAGAAAAGAAATTCTTGACCTTTCATTCTTTCATATGAATTTTGTTGTTATTTTTTCTAGGTCATTAAAATAGTTTCTTGGGAGTCTGATTGGTATAGCACTAAATAGATTAGTTTGAGGAGTATTGTCATCTTTATTATATTCGCTCAGCCTATCCATGAGCACTGAATGTCTTTCCAATTATTTAAATCTGACTTTATTTTTGTGGCAAGTGTTTTGTAATTTTGCTCATATAATTCCTGACTTTTCATTGGTAGATGGATTCCCAAATATTTTATACTCTCCACATTTGTTTTAAATGGAATTTCTCTTTGTAACTCTTGCAGTTGCATTTTGTTGGTGATGTATAAAAATGCCGAGGATTTATGTGGATTTATTTTGTATCCAGCAACTTTGCTAAAGTTGTGAATTATTTCTAATAACTTTTTATTTAACAATCTCTGGGGTTCTCTAAGTGGAATTCCACTGAATTTTTTAAAGTTGTTAAATATTTTCCAATCACATTTTTACTTTGGTTCAAGTCTGAATAACTAGAAATATGTTTATGCCCTTTGCAAAAATAGGAATATTTAGAGAAAAAGTGTTTTTTGAGGAAAGACAATGTTTTCAATTTTGGACATACTGAGTTTGAGATAACTTTAGGACATTCAGTTTAAAATATTCAATAGACAAGCCATGATGCATGACTGGAAATCAGAAAAAGAAAGACTACAGATGGAGATGCAACTGCATAGAAATGATAATTAAGCCTTTGAGTACTGACATTTCACCTAGATAATTTGTAAAGAAAAGTCCAAGATAGAACTTTGGAAAACATAATTATATAAATGACATATCAATGTAGGAGCATGAGGAGAAGCACTTAGACAAGAAGGAAAAAAAAAAGAAACCTCTACATTCTGGGAACTGGAGCATTATCATAGACTGAAGTGCTTGCTGACAATCATTTGGATATGAATAATATTAACTCATAAAAACTCAAGCAAAACATTTTAACATATGTGGCTTTACATCATATTCATAATTTCCATCATGCATGAAAACAAGAGCTTTCAAAATATAGAGATCTAGAAGAAATAAAAAATTAGTAGTAAGTACCTATCGTCCTTGTTTTTTTATTGCTTATTGAAGTTGTAGTAAAGATGCTTTAAGTGAGCATTCTGAAGATGAGATTATAGTAATTCTGAGTTTTATTAAAATATAAAAAAGTAGTTATTTGATAACACCTGTGTAAAAGTTCATAGAACATTAAATGTGAAATAATAACATTAGGATAATAACTTGTCCCAGGGCCATTGCTATCTGAGTACCTTTGAACAGGCTGAAAATAATTTCTTTTGAGGGATGATGATATAGTACATCAGAAATTTCCAAGTTCTCCAGTTTTCCTCTACAAATAAAACAAAATTGGGCCTCAGAGCAAACACAGACTGATGAAAAACAAATGAGACTAGAAGCAAAATAGAGGTACTCCTTGGACAATCTGAGAAAACAAGAAGACCCCAGGACTAGTGTTAACTGCTGTGAAATGTAAATATTTCCAGGCTTGCTTAGCACAAACATGAAGCAGGGAATCCCACAGCTAAGCTGGGTTCAGAGGTAGCCTTAGCCAAAACCACCTAAAGTTCAGCTCCCATACAGAGAGGGGTGTTGAAGGATTTGAGTAGGGGAAGATTGAAAAAACCTCAGCAGATAAGAAACATTGGGCCCAACTATGCTGCAGGTACAGGTCCCTGGGTGAGAAGGAACCAGCACACCAGGTGAGTGCAAATGAATGTAGGCAATTACAGGAGGGTGTAGTTCTTGATTTTGATTTCCAGGCCAGAAGGGAGAACTGAAGTGAAACCAGAGGCACCCTCTCCCCCCATCTACCCCAAGATTAGAGGTGATTACACTAATATGTTCTTATTTTTTTTAAATGAGTAAGCAAAGGAGAAAGAACCCAACCATAGAAACTTACTATGGGAATAAGGAAGATCAAGAAGATATAGAACTTTAAAAAAAAAAAAAAGCCTCTCCTCTCTTACTCCAAAGAGTATTGTTAAATGCCTACTTCCCCAGAAAGAATTTATAGAACTCAAAAAAGACTTTAAAAATCAAATTGAGGGAAAGAAAAAGAATCATCCAAGAAAAACAAGATTACAAAAAGCAAGTCAACCAATTAGAAAAGGAGATCCAGTCTTTGAAAAATTTTTTTTAAATTATAGCTTTTTATTGATAGAACATATGCGTGGGTAATGTTTACAACATTGTCCCTTGCACTCACTTTTGTTCCAACTTTTGCCTTCCTGCCCTCTACCCTCTCCGCTACATGGCAGGCAGTCTTATACATGTTAAACATGTTAAAATATAACTTAGATACAATATATGTGTGCACAAGAAAAATTGGATTCTGAAGGTAAAAATAGCCTGGGAAGAAAAACAAAAATGCAAGAGTTCCACATTCATTTTCCAGTGTTCCTTCTCTGGGTGTAGCTGATTGTGTCCATCATTGATTAATTAGAACTGAATTAGATCTTCTTTTTGTCAAATATAGCCACTTCTATCAGAATACATCCTCATACAGTATCGTTGTTGAAGTGTATAATGATCTCCTGGTTCTGCTCATTTCACTTAGCATCAGTTCACGTAAGTCTCTCCAAATCTCTCTGTATTCTTCCTGTTGGTCATTTCTTATAGAACAATAATATTCCATAACATTCATATATCACAATTTACCCAACCATTCTCCAATTGATGGGCATCCATTCAATTTCCAGTTTCTAGCCACTACAAAAAGGGCTGCCACAAACATTTTGCCACATACAGGTCCTTTTCCCTTCTTTAATGAGATCCAGTCTTAAAGAAGGTTGTAAAGTCTTAAAAAAAAAAAAAAAAAAAAAAAAAAAAAAGTTGTAAATTAGAATTGTGCAAGGGGAAACCAGTGAAGCTATCAAGTGGAGTCAAGGGAAATGTACCTTTTTATACCAAAATTTGGTTCTATGCCATGTTAGGGATACCTAAGGCTGATAAACAGAATCTTTTTTCAGATAGTAGCTTAGCCACAGGATATGTTAAAAACAAAGTTAGTCAAAACAGCAAATTAAGGAGTAGAAATGAAGTTAGCAAGGGTAGGAAATAAGAGATATATACAAAAACAATAATAAGGATTAGGAGTAGTATTTATTAGGGAAAAAAAGTAGAACTAGTAATCACTGATCTCAAAGTCAAACTTAAAAGATTCAATGAAGAGAGAAATCTACATTATAAGTCAGCCATATTAACATTGTTTTAGATACAGGTCTATGTATGTGTATATGCATTATATGTATGTATATGTGTATATGTATATAGGTATATCTATATGTATATGTAGATATATTGTGTCTGGGTATGTATGTGGGTGTGTACATATATATGTATGTATGTATGTATGTATGTATGTATGTATAAATAAATATAGCCATGCTTCACTGTAGCCTGCTTGGGAGAGTTGGGAGGGATATAAGGAAGAAAAAAGAATAAAGTAAAAAGTACACAGTAGAGAACAAAAGAATACAAGGAAGCAAAGAAAAGATGGATAGTCATGAATGTAATATTTTCTATCGTTACATATGCTTTCTTGAAACGAAAATTTGTTACAAATTGGGAATCTACCCTGATAATTTGCTGGATACATGTATTTTTTCCCCTTTTTCTATCTTTCTTTTTCTATTTTGTTTTTTCTTATTTTGTGTTTAAGTTTTAAATGAATGAATTTTTTAAAAGAAAATAATTTCTATCCATAATAATAAAACATCATAACATAAATAATGTTACAAGATGTGTATAATTAATTAATAGAAAATAAGTGTTTTGTGATACCATTCTGAATCTGAACCCATTTTTTCAGCTTAATGGCTGATTGTTTTTTTCCTTCATTTAGCTTGTTCCTTCCTCCCAATATACCAGTCATTCTACACTCTTTCCCCTCACATACTCCATTCAATATATACATTTCATAGCATGAAATTTGGTACTATTTATCATGAAACTATTTTAATTAAAAAAAAAAAAACTTCAACTAGGTGTCCTGATATAATAATGAATTTGTAAAAATAAACTCTCAAAGGAAGGGTGTTTTTAAATTTATATTGGAAGTACTGTATTTTGTTGAAATTATACCTAATAAAGAATAGATCGAAAGATCTATTTCATTATTTTTTAAGGGAAGAACAAAGAGGAACCTTTCTGGACACAAATTTCCTTTTCTATAACATAAGAGGGATCTTCAAATTCCTTCTACCTATGAATCCTCTGATCCTATGAAATTACCTCATTAAAGAGATTATTGGTAAGTTTATGGTTTCCTTATGAAGATGAAGTTTCATAAATTATTTTTTCCTTTTCTTCCATTTTCACATGGAAAAGAGAACAGAGAAGCCAAGAGGGAATTGAAAAGACTTTTGGGCTTAATGTGAAAGTATAGCACAAGGCCTCAGAAGTATTATAAAATATTTAAAAATGATATTATGAAAATGGGCTAGTCTGAAATTTTTGAATTAAAGACCTAATCAATCTTCCTTGAATAGAAGTCTTAATCAGTTTCAGAGATGGATTTTAATTCCTTGAGACAGAAATAATGAAAGTATTTTCTTATTTATTATGACCAAAGAATGCTTTTTTGTTTCATTCACATTTCATACTTTTCATTTACCCTTGACTAGCCTGAAAAAAAAAAAAAGGAGAAAATAGTTAATACTAATACTAATAGTAGGCAAGCCTAGTATTAACATTTCCATTTTTTTCTGTCTGATAAATCAGAAACCCAGACTTAAACTATTTGCCCTTAAGTTATTTTGCTAAGAACTTTTGAAATTTTGTTTTATGATTACTATGAAATATGAGTTGGAAGTTGCTAGGATGAGAGGGAATTTGAATTACCCCAGTAACTCTGCCAATCTAATGCTCTCCAAGCAGAAGTACATGTATATTATTAAATTGTCTTTGACAGATTTTAGCTTAACATACAAAGTATAAACTCTTTTCCCACAGGTCAATGAAGCTATGACTTGGATTCCAATGCCAGATAGAAGTTAACAAGTCTCCAGACCGCTCCTTTTTGAAAAACAAAACAAAAAGCAATTTAATAACTAAAGTGCAACAGATTTTTTGAATTGTCTGAGGAATTTTGATACTGTGGTATTTTAGAGTCTTGATGATTTTAGGCTCATTGAATCTACTACTTGAAAAAGCTAAATCTATCTGCTCATGTTCACACCAATTTCTCTATTACATACTATAGGCCCTAATCCATCTCAGTATAAGTCTTCCCTTACAATGTTATAATTGACTTACCTGTCTGAGACCTACCAGTCCAGACATACTAAGTGCCTGCCACTGTATTAAGTACCGGCCATAGAAAGTTTCCCTCAAGGAACTCAAAATTTAAAGGAGGAAACAACATAAGAATAACTGTATCCTGGTTTTAGAACATGTTCAGATCATCTAAAATGTAGGTACCCATGTGAAGGAAGGACCAACTTCTAGGAGAATATATTCTGCTTTTCCCTGCCACATATTTGGGAGAAGCCTCTTTTCATCTTTTATAGTTAGAATAATATGTATGTTAAAAACTACTAGACTGAGTCAGCTCTTGTCTCTTTCCAGTATTATCCAGGAGGTAAATGTGTTTTCCTACAGCCTTAGCACCCTGAAGGTAAGTGAAGGGAAAGAATATCTATTCCCCTTAAGGCCTATGACTGCAAGAAATAGACTTGGAGTTTGGTTTTGTTTTGTTCATTTTTTTCAATACCAGGAGACAATGATGCAGTCCTCAGACTTGGGAATTTGAGCTATGCTAACTTGGAGTAAGGATTTTAGGCTGAATTTTAGACCAGTCCAGCAAAGAAGTCCTAAGAAATCACCATGCTTAAAATTCAAGCACAAGGGGATTTTGGATTTGGAACTTGATGGGACTATCCTCTATAGAACATAAATTAAAAGGAGATATAAAGAGGAATTAACTTAGACATTAGGGGGAAGAGAATATTAATTTGCTCTTGCTATTTCTTTGACTCAAAGGTTATTGTTTGTTGTTCAGTCATTTCAGTCCTGTTAAACTTTTTGTGATTCCTTTCTAGGAGTTTTTTTGTTAAAGATAATAAGATGGTTTGCCATTTGTTTCTCCTTCTCATTTTACAGATAAATGTGATTAAATGATTTAGCCAAGGTCTGTCATCTAATAAGTTTTTGAGACTATATTTAAACTCATTAAGATAAGTCTTCCTGATCTCAATTCCAGTGCTCTATCCACTGAAATTTTTTATTCTTTTGTAGAATATTATGTAAGTATAGCTTAATTACTTTTGGTTATTACATATATTATGAATTAACAAGTAAGTGGGTACTAATAAGTAAAATACACTTATATTACATAAAACTGCCTCATAAATGTAAAAGACCTTAACAAATTATAGATTTTTTTAAAAATTATATAATCTATTTAAATTAATATAATATGAATTCACAAAGTTTTACTATATATAAGATTTCTGTTTGACTTCTACTTAATTTGACAAGTAAAGTCACAAAAATATTTAAAATATATTAGTAGATGAAAATGAAGAGGTGATAGCATTTTTCCAATGTATGCTATTCAGGTTAGACCATCAGGTGAAACTCTAAAAGTTATTTTCTGACTAGAAGTGTGGATATACTGCAGGAAGGATAGATGGTCTCATTTTTGGAAGGATGTTTACTCTTACTTGGTAGTTGCCATATGGAAAGCAAATGCTAATATCCATTGGCCATCTGAAGTAAATATCTCTTTGTAAAGATTACTCTGTTAGGTAGTTAATTGGAACTGGTATGTAAGGGACCCCAAAAAATTTGGAAAGCTCAATCAATAGGAACTTGAACCAATAACAGGTTAGAACCATTTCCTCTTGGCCAAAAATTCCTGGGGGAAGAGGTAATATGGGCCAGAGTAATCATCCCACTTTGATTCTAGAACCATGTTTCTCTGGACATTGACATCTAAGATCCAACTCAATGCGTAGACTGGGTTCAAATGATACTCTTGATAGTCAGTGAACTTGAAGACTACATACCCTCTATTCAAGAAAAGTTAGAATGGAATGCAACCAGAAGTATAAGGGAATTTCCAGGATGGGAAACAAGCCAGCTAAGAATGAGAATAACTGTAGAAATATCACTGGAAAATTCTCAAGCAGATAGAATTGATATATTAGATGTGATTATTCTAAGCAGTTTAAAAGGAAATATATTTTAATCTTAAAAAAAAAAAGATACTTTCAAAAAAATTTTGGTTGTATGATAAGTAATTGCCCTTCAAAAAGCATTCATTTTTTAACTTCATGTATTTTTGTAATGAAAAGATGTTCAGCCATTAACAGAATTGAAACTAGTTTTTTTTAAAGGAACTGTCAAATTTATCTTATGCTTAAAAACCACCTCTCTCCTTTCCCCTTACACACACCCCCTCTCACCAAGCATTAATTAGCCTTTTGAACTTTTCCCCCTTTCTTTCCCTTGGTGCTAGAAGCTGAACTTTTTAAATCTTAGAAAATAGCCTTGGGGAAAGGAGTTGTTTTAGGTTAAAGGCAATCCAAATCCTCTGGTCCCAAAGACAATATTCCATTTTTATTTGAAACAATTTGATTTGCCTTCATCATAAGGTTTAATCTGAATGATTTGGTAGAATCTTAATTGTCCATTAAATTAGAGGCAAAGTGACTTGATAGGAATTAGATAGAATTGACCAAGAAGTTGCAGATCCCTAAACAAGAAACAAAGTTAGAAAATAGCTAATATGGGGAAAAAAATAATAAAGTTTGCCTATAAACTGGCAATGTCAATTTATGATCCAGTAGCCAAGTAATGATTAAATATGATAATGTTAATAGTTCAACAAATAGGTTTTGTCTTTTAACAAACAGGTTTTTACAAGTGAGGAAGATTGCAGGAGTGGGGAGCAGGGGGTGGAGGGAGAAGCAGGAAAACAAGTAACACATATTTGGAACCTGAAAAAAAATACAGATACAGAGAAGTATCATGACCAAAATAAGTGAGAGAGATCATTATGGGATGCAAATTGAATCATTTTGATTATATTAAATTACAATGGTTTGCACATACAAAACTAATGCAGCCAAGATTAGAAGAAAAGCTGAAAACTGGGAGAAATTTTTACAGCAAGTTTCTATGAAAAAAACCATTATTTCTCAAATAAATAGAGAACTGAGTCAAATTAATAAGACCATGAATCATTTCCCAAACTGATAAATGGCTAAAGAATATGAATATGCAGTTTTCAGAATAAGAAATAAAAGCTTTTTATAGCCATATTTTTAAAAAATGCTCTAAATCACTATTGATTAGAAAAATGCAAAATAAAACAATCTGAGGTATCAATTCACACCCATCAAATTGACTAACAAGACAGGAAAAAAAAATGTTGGAGAGGATGTGGAAAAATTGGGATGCTAATACCAATAATAATCGGTAGATCTGTGAACTAATTCAACCATTCTGGAGAACATTTTGGAATTGTATCCAAAGGTCCATAAAACTGTGCACACCTTGTACAGTATATCCAGCAATATTGCTGCTAGGTCTGTATCTTAAAGAGATTTAAAAAAGAAAAAGAAAAAGGACGTACCTGTACAAAAATATCTGTCTTCCTTTTTTATTTAGTAGGTATTTATTATTTTTATAAGTGGTATAAAGTGGTGTTCTTTTTGTGGTGTCAAAGAATCAGAAATTGAGGGGATGCCCATCACTTGGAGAATACTTTAAAAAATTGTGGTATATGATTGTGATGGAATACAATTATAAGAAATCACAAATGATATGGTTTCAGAAAAACCTAGGAAGACATATGATCTGATGCAAAATGAGGTGAGCTGAAGTAGGAGAACATTATATACAGTAATAGCAATATTTTATGATGAAAAACTATGAATGACAGCTATTCTCAGTAATGAAACGTTCCAAGACAATTTTGAAGAACTTAGGATAAAAATGTTATTCACCTCCAGGGAAAGAACTGATGGTGGCTGAATAAAGAATGCAGCATTGCCACAATGATGTATCAATGGAGCATTTCTATAGCTAAAGATCTTGTATGAGGGAAACTATGAAAATTATCTAAAGATATAAAGATTCAGAAATGCTCAAGGTAATATTCTTGTTTCCATCAAATGTCTCCATGTTCCTTGAATTATTCACTAAATTTTGCTTTACCTATTTCTTTATTACTTGATAGAGTTTAACTATCTTAAGTAATGGGAGTAGTGGTGGACTAGAAATCAAAATACATAATCATTTCAAATATCAAATGGACACGGATTTATTCATTTTATATATTTATTTATGTAGAAACCTAAAACATAATTAGTAAAGTAACCTGCCTAGAATCAGAGGTTGGCAGTGAAGCAGTCATCAGTGAACAGGATTCCTTCTTGTGTCCTCTAAACTCTTCCTTCTACCCCCATCATAAACTGATAAATCAGTTATGCTATTAGTTCTCATTAGTTTGCTGGTAAAAGAGTTCACTAAGGAGACAGAATGGCCTGTGGGTTGTTGATAGCCACATGCTGTAAGATAATATTGGAGTTGGTAAATTTCCAGACATAATGTTTCTTCACTGCCAGTATATTTCCCTTGTCTGGAAAACCCCTCTCATGTTTTAGGTTTCTTCCAGGTAAAGTATATCCATTTTGGCAATATTTTCCTCTGAAGGTGATAGGTCTTAGTGAAAGCAATTATTTCCTCACTTGACACACCTTCCCTTTGTCCTAAAAAAGTGGGAGAGGTATAATTCAACACTTAATTTTCCAAAGAGAAGCATCTGAGGTTGAAAAAAATGAAACATACATTCAAATTTAGGTCTTCAAAAATCAGAAGATTCTGCAAAAAACAGCCCACGTCATTTATAAGAATACAAAATAGCATATGTGATTGGTAAATATGTATGACCATTTATCAGGTGTAGAGATTTTTATTCAGGTATGTTAGACAAGATGGCATTTTTAGATTGCTTCCAACTCTGACCTCTCATGATTCTGTAAATAGACTGAAAATCATGTACTTTTGTGTTGTTTTAGCTAGATTTCTTTTTCAAAATATAATATACTTATACATATTTATACAGTTATCTTGTAGCACAAGAAAAATCAGATTTAGATTTAGGAAAAAGGTAAAAATAACCTGGGAAGAAAAACAAAAATGCAAACAAACAACAGCAGAAAGAGTGCAAATGCTATGTTGTGGTCCACACTCACTTCCCAGTATTCTTTCGCTGAGTGTAGCTGATTTTGTTCATCACTGATGAATTGGAATTGATTTGTATCCTCTCATTGCTGAAGATAGCCACTTCCATCAAAATTGATCCTCATATAGTACTGTTGTTGAAGTGTATAATGATCTCCTGGTTCTGCTCATTTCATTTAGTATCAGTTCATGTAAGTCTCTTCAAGCCTTTCTATATTCATCCTGCTGGTCATTTCTTACAGAAGAATGATATTCCATAACATTCATATACCATAATTTACTCAGCCATTCTCCAATTGATGGGCATCCATTCAATTTCCAGTTTCTAGCCACTACAAAAAGAGCTGCCACAAACATTTTTTACACATATAGGTACCTTTCCCTTCTTTAGTATCTCTTTGGGATATAAACCCAATAATAACACCTCTGGATCAAAGGGTCTGCACAGTTTGATAACTTTTTGAGTATACTTCCAAATTGCTCTCCTGAATGGTTAGATTCATTCACAACTCTACCAACAATTTAGCTAGATTTCTTATGAACACAAAGAATCTTCAAAATAAGCAATCTCTGTACAATAAGAGGCCTACTTTCCCTCTAGGGAGCAGGGGGAATGGTGCTGAATATTGAGAAGTAGAAATTTTCACTCCAGAGACAGACCAAGAAGAGAACATATCAGAAAAGGTAATAGGGCCCACTGAAGATTTTTGAGGAAAGTAAAATGATCAGATTTTTATATAAGAAATATTATTCTGGTGTAATGCTGGAGAAACTGAGGCAAGACAGAGATTAGAAGTTGTTAATATTTTAATAGTGGAGAATTTGGACTGGCAGCTGAACAGGATCCATGTCCAATCTCCCAGCTGGCTGAATGGGACTTTTGTTTCAAAGCATCCAGCAAGTAATTCCAGAGACTTTTATAGGGCTCCAGCAATCAGGGAGACAAAGGCAAGGGAGTGGAGGGGCAAAACACTGGGTGAGTGGAAATTCTGGGAAAGATCATAATTCAGTTCTGACAGATTGGGGGTAAGGAGGAAGGATCATAAATTCTGATAAATCGGGAGTGATGATGATCAAGCAGGAGACAGGAAGTCTGGGCCAGGAGATATCGAAGTATTTGAGATAAGCCATGTGGAATTTTATGACTCTTTGGAATACCAGAGAGACCAGAGCTCCACAGCCCTATCTCAGTCCTAAAGGCCAGGAAGGCTGGTTTGCCACCAGGGAAACTGAGAAATTACAATTCAGGGAAACTGAGGAATAACACTGAGAAGGGGAGGGGAAGGATGGAAATAGAAAGGGCTGTATAAAGGACAAATTAATAATCAAAGCAGTCTGTACCAGATGGTGACAATGGGAATAAGAGAGAAAAGGATAAATAAATGCTGCAGAAGTGGAATGGACAGTTTAGTAATTAATTAGATTATCAAGAGGATTAGGAAAGAGAATTATCAGAGATTAACTCTTAGATTTTCAACATGTATGAGAGGATGAATCATGGTGCTACAGGAACAAAAATTAGTTGTCCAATGGATGAGTAAATTTAAGGAAAATACTAATGATCTTTGTTTTCAATATCCTTGTTTCTATGGGTAGTTTGTCAGTGAAAGAGAGTGATAAGGTGAAGTCTAGTTTTGGGGGATCCCTATTAGGGAACCAAAAATATGATGAGGTTTAGGTTTTGGTGTTCCCTTTCAGAGAACCAAATAATGATGTTTCGATTTAGGGAACCAAAATGAGATTAGAGTTTCTGGTGGTCAGGGAGTTAAGTGGGGTTCAGGGAATCAAAGGGAGAGATTTGGCTCTCCTGTACCCTCTTGGGATTTGGAACAAGGGTAGGGAGTTTTGGGGAACCCCTTTCTGGCGGTGCAGAGATACTCTGTAAAGGAATTTACAGACTCAAAAAACTAGATGGATAAAAGAGGTTTATTATAGGGAATGAGAAGTAAGGTTAGAAATCCTGACAGAGGCATAAAGTCTCATTAGGGAAATAGGTGAAGGTAAAGAGAGGATAACACTGGAAAAGAATATTATCCAGTGGGCAGAGGACTCATTGGCATAGCAAGCATGGCATGTATGGCATGTCTAGAACCTCTGCAAAGAGAGGATTTCAGATTGACTTTCTATAATAGGAGCTTTGGCTACAAACTGAAGGGGGCTAATGGGTGCAGTCCCAAGCTGGCTCATCTACAAGCTGGTTTTCAGCTTGAGTTGGAATTTGAATAGAATTCAATGAGTTTCTTTAATTCAAAAGGGTTGAAATTCTTTTGCTCACAGGGTGATTTACTGGGACCAAATGGATCCATGGTTTGGTCCCGGGCTGAAAGAGACTATGGTCTCCAAGAATCCAGCAGTGAATGCCCGATAAGAACAATGACATGATGGAGGAGGTACCTGGATGGGGATGACCTAATGGAGGCAGGCATAATGGAGGGAGGTACTGGAGAGGCTCCTGATATTCTAATGATGTCTAAAGTGGATAAAGACCTTTATCCCATCAAACATTAGGAGGGAATAAGTATACCCTAAGGTCTCAGATATAAAACCTTTATCCTAATATTAAGAGGGAATAGTTATCACCTGAGGCAGAGTAACTGAATTAGGGAAACGGGGTCAGGACATTAAAAGAGAACTGTGGCACAACTGCATGAAGATACTGACAGTTTGTTTCAAATATCTGGGAATGAGTTGGAAGAGAGATGGACTACACAGTAAAAGGGAGGGTGGGATGGAGGAAGAAATGGTGCAAGAGTAAAATTATCAACAAGTATTAATAAAACACTTATTATATGCCAGGCACAGAACTAAGCACTGACAATACAAATACTGTTCCACAGAAAAACAGTGCCTGTCCTCAATTTACATTCTAATAGGAGGAGACAGCTCATTAAAAGGAGGAGGAGGAGACTGAAGGTATCCTACTCAGAAGCAGAGTAGAGAGTGTGTGGTACAGGTAGGAGAGGGTTGGCCTAGGCAAGTCAACCCCTCTTAAATGAAAGCTCTGGAAGGAATCATCCAATCAGAGGGAGGGAGGGAGGGAGGGAGAGAGATGATTGTTAAATTTTCATTGTGAGCAATTATACCTAGGAATGGCACAGTGTGTCCATTAGGGCTTGATTATTTTGTGGTTTGTCTCCAGACCTTCTCTTCGCTCCCCTCTCCCCCATTGAGAAAAGCTTAATACATTGAGAGCAGCTTAAACTTTTAAAAGTGCTATGTTTTTGTTTTCCAGAATGCCAGTTATTTAATATTTTTAGCACACCTGACACTCGTCTCCCCAGGGTTTACTAAAGTGCTTGATACATATTAGTTTAATAACTACTAGTTGACTGACAGTAAAACAAGGCTTGGATTAGAGAGGGATGTGGATTAGACGTCTTTAAATCCCAACTCTTTAAATCTTATGAGCCAATTAATCAGTCGGCCTCACATTCAGATACATTGTAAGGGAGAGGGGCATGCTAGAAGCAATTTCAGATTTTTTCTTTCCTGAAAGCCGGGATGGGGGTTGTAGCAAATGGAAAGAACTGGTTTAAAAAAAAAAAAAGTGAGATGGAGAAAGAAATATTTCTATCAGTGTTTAGATTGCTATAGTAACATACATTTGGAAAGGGGGAAAGGGAGAAGAGGAAGGAGATGAAGAAAAGACAACTATGTAGTTTGACCCAATAGCTTTCTCCAAAAGGGTTCTTGGAAGTCTCAAGTGTTAACCCAGGCTCAAATTTTACAAATGTCGCCCTTTCTTTGCGAAGCTTCTTTGCCCGCATTTAGGTGACCATTGTGCGCCTGAAAAAAAAAAAAAATCAACTTGTACTGGAATGGAGGACGCCAGGCTCGGATATAAAGAGCTTAAATCGTCCTACTTAGAATCCGAAGACCCGCCCAGCAGGTGCCTAGCAAGAAGCCGGTAGTCGCCGGGGCTCCGGAGCAGGCGGTGCCAATAAACTACTGCAGAGGGTCCTAGCCGCAAAGCGAGGAGCCAAGGCCCCCACCTCCCCAAGGCGGAAGCAGCGGCGCCGGCGGCGCGAGTTTCCAATCTTCCCTTTTCCGCACGTGTCCTGCGCGCACGGTGGGGACCTTGACATGAGGGTCGCGGCTCTGATAAGGTAACTTGGCCCCTGCCGCGGCCTTCCTCCTCCCAGCTATTAAGGAAGAAAGCGGCTGTCTCGGCCTTCCCGAATTCTAGTGTCTGGGTACTCGACCAGGGACCAAATCGGGATTTGAGGCCGAAGCTGGGGCTTTCTCGGCAACCGGAAGAGGCGGAGCGTCGGGGCGGCCTCTAGTTCCTTGCTGGGGCTTCCTGGACCCAGACTACCTTACCCTCAGTGGGTCCCGCCTCCTTCTGGTTACTTTTTGGTCTTTTAGCTCACCGCTCCATGCGTGCTCCTTTTCCCCTTCCCCCTTGTCCTCTTCTTCCTCCTCTGAATTTTTATTCCATAACAGACCCTACCTCTCATTTCCTTTTAGGGGTATCTAGGTAGTGCATCGGATAGATGCAAAGAGCCTGAGGTCTGGAAGACCCGAATTCAAATCCAGCCTCGTGTAATTGACTAGCTTTGTGTCTGAGCAAATCACTTCTGTTTGCTTCAGTTTCCTCATCTGTAAAATGGCGATAATAATAGCACTTACTTCCCTGGGTGGTTGTGAGGACCAAATATGATATGTGTAAAGCATATGACATGTAAATGAAATATAAAAATTAGTTATGATAATACAGGTATAATAAAGCATTTCCACTTTCTCAGTATTCTTAATGATTATTAATTTTAACATGACTAAATATATTCATAAGCTAATATGAAATTTGGAACCATATAGCACATCAGTACCATACAAAGAGAAATCTCAGGAATTTGTAGTGATTGAAGTGGAACCTGAGCTAATTCCTATGGGACAAATGGTAAAGTAGAAAAAGCCTCGGCTTTTGCGTTAGAGTCAACTTCTCTCTCTGCAGAACGGATTACTACCTTGATGGGCCATGGGCAGGTGTTCACCTCTCTCTGCCTCAATTGCCTCTTTAACTGTAATAGATGATATTCAGGGTGACTTTGCACTTTGAATTTTTCAAACACGAATTCTTTTAATTTCTTTAATTTGTGACTTGCAATCCAACATAACAATACTGAGTACTTTGTGAAGGCAAGAATAATCATTATCTTAGTGGGGAAGCAAGAAAATGATATAAGTAGATTTTATAGAAGATGTTAAATGAAATTTTCCTTTTTTTTAGCGGGCAAAAGGATAAAAAACAGTGAATGGAATAACTTTGAATGTATAAGAAGGAAGGCATTTCTTGATTCTCAGTTTCTGCAGAGGAGTGAATAAAAGGAAATAGGTCTGAAATGGAGCAAAGGAGCACTCCATTTTTACATGTAAATAGGGAAAAATAAAATACTGAATTTTAAAAAAATTAAAAAAGATTTTTTATCCTCTTTTTAATCCTTTTAAAAATTTTTATATTTTGGTCCTTTAATCCAATGATTAACAATGGCAACAAGCTACCAAGACTTAAAAAGTGGATTGACAATTCTTTGTCTCCGAAGATTGTTATTAAATTAGCTAAAAGTAAGAGGGAGGATCCAGACAATTTTTCTATGATCATATAAAAAAATGGAAAATTTTATTGAAGATTATTGAAAAGTCATAAATTGAACGTTTAGTCCTTTGATTTTCCATACTTTTTTTACTCATCAAAATGACACATTTGGGGAGAGTTTTATATTAAACTGTTACCCAAGATTGATGTTTTTTCTGTTGTATCACCTTAACTATTTTTCAAATAAGATAGAAATTTTTACTTTGTTAACTATAACTATATGTATATATATATATGTATGTATGTATGCATACATACATACATATATATGTATTTAATTGTAATAAGTTTAATTTCAGCAGTACCAGAATATGGATATTCTGTGTCATATCTTAAAACTTTTGAAGTATGATTTAGTTAATTTGCTGTCTAAGCATATGACCAAATATTTAAATTCATACAAAAGAAGCTTCAGGAAAGCTAAATTCCTCTGACCAGAATACAAACTAATCATGCTGTTACTTTGTCTATACATATACATATGTGTGTGTGTGTGTGTGTGTGTGTGTGTGTGTGTGTGTGTGTGTGTGTGTGTGTATAAATATATGTATTTGCTCAAGCAATTGGAGTAAAGTGACTTGCCCAGGGTCACACAGCTAGGAAGTATTAAGTGTCTGAGACCAGATTTGAACTCAGGTCCCCCTGATTTCAGGGGCTGCGGCTCTATCCACTGCACCACCTAGCTACCCCTGCTTTGTCAATATTTTAATTGTATTATCTTTTATTTATTTATTTATTTATTTTTTTTGTGGAGGGGTTTGCTTTGTGACAACAAATTATAAAAATAGTATCATTTAATAGTAAGTTCAAGGCCATTGAGATAAGAGTATTATACTTTATTATGCTGAAAGGGCAACATTGTGGCCAGTTTGTGCTATAATCAAGGAAACCAGCCAACTTTTATATGACCTCTTTAAACCTGGAATTCATATTTTTTCCCGTTCTACTTCTGTAGAATTGACTAGATTCTACATGGGCATATAAAAACGTATTTGGATAGAAATCTGCCATTAGATTATGCAATTAAAAAGATAAGATATTTCATAGAATCATTGATATACCAAACATTTTATTCTTTTTAATCTCTGATGAGCTAAAGAGCCATAATCTAGAACCCTGAGTCCATTATTTTTATTTTTTTAATATGTTCCTTAGGTGGTTTTAAAAAATAATCAGCTTTCTGAAAACATAATCCAAAGTAATTTCATATAAAATGAAATGTTACCCTGAATTTTGGTAAAATAGCATCATTATGGGACACACATATGAAAATATGGTTATTACCAAATGTATTACACTTTAAATACAAACTTACAATTGAAATGAAAGATAACATTAATATTTCTGTAACAGCTTGGATTATCTACGTTAAATTTGCATTTTTAACATATTTTAGTAAAACAATTTTTATATTTTAAGTATTTTTACATTTAACACTGTTCTATTGTAATTTTTCTATTACATTTTGATTAAATATTAGACAAAATAATATAAAAAGTTAAATTTAATTGTAACATGATACAAATATTCTGGACAATATAATTTTCATCATATGGTATTTATATTGTATATGTGTTACAGTAAAAGAGTTATGGTATGGTTTTGAACTTGGAGTCAAAACACCTGGCTTCAGATTCTGGCTCTTCTATTTTTCTAATAATATGAACTTTGGCAAATCACTTAATATTTCTAACCTTCAATTTTCTCATCTGTAAAATGAAGATAGTAATACAGTATCCACCTTATCTTACAGGATTTGGGGTGAGCTCAAATAAGATTACATAAATTACTTTGTAAATATAAAGTGCTATATGAATATTATACTAGTAGAAAATGTGTTTTAGACATATTTACAGTAAAAACTATTTAAAGTAAGACTGTGTCAAGAACGAAAATGATTGAAGAAATTCATATTTCAGATGAACTATTAGGTTGCTTTACTGAATCTTTGAACTTAAAGCTGAAGTATTGTCACTTTGTTAATAGATAAAAAGTTAACTGACTTTAATAGTTCTATTTCTTGAAATGCCCTTTGTTACTAGATTAGCAGTGCTTAGTAAGCGTCTGGTACAGTGCCTATATATAGTGACAGGTACTTAATAAATGTTTATTTATTGATTGGTTATAATATTTTAGAAGAGGAAAGCTAATTGAATTGTTCTAATAGTCTTTTTGATAGGCTGAGTAACCTTTTTATTTAAAACATTACATACAATTTTCATTGTATTTTGCAGCAAGGATGTGTGAGATAGATTCTGATTTTGGTTCTATAGTTTCTGATATACAGAATCTCAACTCAGGCATTCTCACAAATGAGAATGGGCCTAAAGACTAGATCAAGTCAGCACTCTCTTTAACCTCATGGTGTTATGAGTATACTGGCAGTCCTAAAATGGGGAATGGGGCAGTGAAAAGAGAAAAATAAAAGAATTAAAAGAGCAAGAAAGAATTGGAATGTGCAGAAGAATAATAGGTCAGTATAGTGGAGGATGAAAAAATCCTTCCTTTATCTCCTCCCCTCCCTGCCCCCCAACTTTCCAGATTGCCAATCCACAGTGTGCAAAGCCCAATTGCTTAGGCATAATGACTTGTGTTTTTACTATAGAGGGAACTGGGGCAGAATTGGAATTGAAATGAATAAAAATCTGTATATTATATTATTAGGGCAATGGCCTCTTACCTGCTCTTTAGTGGTGGAGAAATAGAAACATTAGCAGTTATAATTGACACCTCTATAGTGTGCTAAAGTTTGGAAAGTGCTTTACATATAAAATTGCCTTTAGTCTTACAATTGCCTAGTGAAATAGGTACTGTTGATATGATTATCCTCCTTTCATAACTGAAATGGACTTGCTGATGTTCTCTTCACATAGCTGCTACCAGATTTGAACTCAAGGCTTCCTGACTTCTAGAGCTCTAGCTGCTAGTTTTAACTATTGATAGTATTTAGTTTTCCATTTTTATAGGTCATTAGTGTCAAGTGTCATCAATTTATAATAAATAAGCACTGTCTTTTGCTAATTTTCTCTTTTTTTAAATAAAGCTTTTTATTTCCAAAACACATTCATGGATAATTTGACAACATTGACCCTTGCATAGCCTTGTGTTTCAGATTTTCTCCTTCTTCCTCCCCATCCCCTCCCCTAGATGGCAAGCAATTCTATATATGTTAAACATGTAGGGTGTACTTGTATTTAAACTTTAATAACTTAAAATTGCCACCAAGACTTTTGGGACATGTTGCATTTCACTTAATCCTTTAATTCATGATGGCTGTCATTTAGATTTTGTTGTGGTGAGATGAAAAATAAGTTGATTTTCTGGGTTTTGGCAATTTTGTTTCTTAACTTTTCAGGGGAAATTTTACTTAAGGAGCTTATGTGATAAATATATAGCTAATTTTTTAATCAAGACAATTTTGCACATTAAGGCTACTGACAAAATACCAGATTTGGTTTAGAATCTGAAGTCTTGGATGTTTTTAGAAATTAATGATGGCAAATAATTTCATATGTATGTATCATCCTTAAACGTTCAAATTCAAGTGCTTACATTGTATATAATTTGGAAATTGCTTGATTTTTCATGAATTCTCATTCTGAAGCAATCATTGCAGAATTATGAAAAGTTAAGCTAAATATTTATGCTGTACTTAGATTTAATTATTTTTGAAGTAATAGCCCCATTATATAACTTTTTTTTTTCCTCAGTGGTGGGAAGGACAGCTGCTATAATATGATGCAATGTGTTGCTGCTGGACATCAGATTGTTGCTTTGGCAAACCTAAGACCAGCTAAAAACCAAGGTAAAATTATATCATTATTTATTTTTTTATTATCCAAAAAGGATCTAGGTTTTTTTCCAAACATGCTGGGGGTGGGTACTGAGAGAGAGAGAGAGAGAGAGAGAGAGAGAGAGAGAGAGAGAGAGAGAGAGAGAGAGAGAGAGAGAGAGAGAGAGAGAGAGAGAGAGAGAGAGAGACTTGAAAAAAGCAAAAATGATAATCATCACTTAATTTTATTAGCCAACACTATGGAATATAATGTGATCACTTTTTGTATGGAATAACAGTGGTTTCAAGTAGGTAAATGAGATCTAATCCTCAAACTCATTTTAGTTATTTGCTTCAATTTTCTCCATAATAAAATTCTTCTCTATGCTGTTTAAATTTTTTTTTCAAAAGTGAATAATTTGAATTTTGCTAATCACCTAGTGAATGATATTCAGAAGGTAACAGGAAAAGAAAAAAAGAGCATATCTCCAGTTTTATCTCATGATTTCCTGATATAGAAATTTTAGTTAGCTTCATCCCTTTACCATCACCTGACTATACCATCCATAACTGTTTCCCTCCTCCTTTGAAATTCATATCTGACACTTAAAGGCTTAATTCAAGGTTCTCCTTTTTAAAGAAGCTTCCTATTTCTAGTATGATCTGTTTTTCTTTCTTTCTTTCTTTCTTTCTTTCTTTCTTTCTTTCTTTCTTTCTTTCTTTCTTTCTTTCTTTCTTTCTTTCTTTCTTTCTTTCTTTCTTTCTTTTTTTTTTTTTTTTTTTAATATTCCCTTAGGAGTTATGTATTCAGTTGTACCATGTATCATTTACTTGCTTATATTGATTTGAATTGTTTTCTGGTGGTATCATGTATATTTCTGTGCCCCAACTATTTCATGAGTTTCTTCTGATTAGTACCTGGAACTAATGGGATTCTAGGATTTAAGAAATATATATAAGTAAACTGATATGCCCAAAGGCATACAACTATTAAGTAGTGGAGCCAGAATTTTAATGCAAGTCCTTTGAATCCAAGTTCAGCACTCTCCTATTTCCCAAATATGTAGTAGATAGTGCTTTGCATGTGGTAGAACTTAAAAGGCATTTGGCTGAATGAATGAATAATGAGTCACCTTGAAATAGTATTAGAATGACTGAATATTAGTTGAAACTTTTAGTCCAATGCCATTTTTAATCCATTATCTCCTTTTTTGGATGTTATTGGAAGTTAGGTAGGAAGGTAGACAACAACTAACTAGACGGTTGACTTAGCAGAGGTGTCATTGTGAGAGGACATGTTGCTATTGGGGGGGCTTTGGGAATTGATAATAACTGTTTATCCAGGACCAAGCCTCCTCTAGATTTAGAGATGGCATTCAGTTCCTGACTCAAAAGAAACAAGGAAAAAATTAATATTTTTAATGTTGTTATTATTGATCTTCAAACCTGCCTTGAAGTGAGGAGAAACAATTCACAAGTATTTTTAGTTTTAAAAATTGTATTTAATAAAGCTGTCTTTTTTTCCCTAGCACCTAATTTATTTTAGATTTCTATTGTGTTTTTAGTTTCACTAAGTTTTTACAAGAATGTTATACAAAATTATTTGAACTCATTTTATTATTTAAGTCGGGGGGGAGGAATGAGGTGGGAAGGCTGGCAAATACTTAAATAGGACAAAAAATTAACAGTTACTTAATTGTTAAAGTTTCTTGAGTATGGGAGTGACCTGATCAGATTTGTAATTTAGGAACTTTAATTTGGCTACAATTTAGAGGATAAATTAGTGACAGGATTGAAAGCAAGGAGATCATTAGAAAGAAGCCTGTGATACTAGTGCTATGAGAAGTAATGAAAACTCAAATGAGAGTAGTGATTGTGTGAGTCCAGAGGAAATTGGTATAAAAGGGTGTTATGTACATAGAATTGATAGAAACCTTGATTGATTGCAGATGGACAAAGACTGTTACTGTAACTTATACATTAAAAAGGAAAGTCAGATTTTCCTTCCTTTCTACTATTTGTCCAATAAGAAAATCTAGATCATTCAATTGTAGTTTTCAAGCCTTGGATAGAGATTATCATTTAAAAGTACAGATATTTGACAATATTTTTCCCCTCATGAAAAAACTTGTGTATATATTATATCATGTCACTAGCACATGATCTTTAATTTTATTGTGCCTTGGGAACATTTGAGATAGGATAATGTGTTAGGAATGAGTAAAAAAATTTGAAAGACTGATTTTAAGAATTGGCAAGAATAAGGGGAAAAGTTAAAGAATACACTATTGAAATAGCATTAAGATAAAAATTTTTAAGTCAGAGTATACATATTCAAATAGAGGGTAAAAGATGTTGTGCAATTTTACAGTGTGAATAAAGATTCAACTAATTTTGATTTAAGCTACGAAAGATCTGCTTTGTCAACTGCCTTCTTTCTTCCCAAATAAGTTTTCCATGGAGCATAATAAAAAGTAAGGAATAGAGTTGGCCACAGAGTCAGAGAAATTGGAGTGATTTCATCCAATTGAGTTCTCAATAGTTAGGATAGAAATGCCTTTATTCCTATCAGGAATGTGGACTTCTGCAATAATATTCATAAAACAATTCTGTTTAAGTGTGTGGTAGGACATTTTGTGGCAAATTAATTGAGGTGCTCCAGGCAACAGTAGAGCCTTTTCATTTTTATTTGATCTCATACTAACTTATTGTCTTCAAAGCTTCAATTAATAAAGTAACATGATAGTCAGGGATTAGATGGAACTAAAGAGACTGTCTTCTTACCAAGTTGAAAAAAAACTATTATATTAACAACTAGATTTCCCCCCCCCCCCCCCAACAACTCAGAGTCCTTTATATGAATTCATACAGCTCTACCTTAAAAGGTGCATTTTTAGGTGTCATGTGAAATAGGGATGAGTACATTTTGTTCTTCCAAGTACATCGTGTTCTAATTCTTATTCTAAATTAGAGAGAAAGGAATTTACAATAATGGAGTAATCTAGAATGTAACTTTATAGATTCAAAAATTCTAACTAAACTTTCTCCCACTCATTTTTTTACATTGTTTTACAATACTACAGATTGAGAGAAGACTATTATATTTGTGGGTTTGTTGTTGTATGCTCAGATTATTTTACAAGTAAAAATTCAAATGTAAATCTTGCAAAGGAAAGTAAAAGGTTTATTATGTTTTCTTTAGGTTTTTGTCTTTTAGTTTATGGGCATGTTGTCAAGAATAATTTTAAAAATCCCAAATAAATACTATAAATACCATATTAGACACTCGATGTCTTTTTTTTACATTGCATAAGGAATATTTCTCCTATCTGGAATATTTGCTTGGTAATACATAATGCAGTCCTTAAGACTCATCCCTAAAACTAACCTATGACAACAGCAGTGGTTCCTCACTTTTTTCAGCATAACAACATCTTTTTAATATAAAAAATTTGCCGACTTTCACATGATAATAGTTGTACTGCTAGTATCCATTGATTAAGAAAAATATATCAGTTATGAGATAGTTGAGTAATAGTAAGAGCAATGGATGGAAAATCATAAGACATAGCTTTTTCATTTACTAGCTGTGTGACGTTAGGCAAGTCAATTGATATCTTAGGGCAGGGTCCATATCTCTCAAGTCTTTTTTTTTCTCACGTGTAAAATGTGTAGGTGGGTAAGGGAAATTGGACTTAGATGATCTCAAGGATCTCTTCTGACTCTGTAGTTTTGTGATGCCTTGTAAATAAAAGAAATCCTTTAATCATCCATAATCCATTAAAATAATATCAATTTGAATTGAAAAAAGAAGTTAAACTGAGAAAATAACTTGAGAATATTAATTTATTCTTTGGAGACTCTCAAAACATACACACAGATATACATGCATATGTATACAGACATACACATAGATATGTACATACATGTGTATATGTGTATGTATGTGTATATATATATAGACACATGAATTCTTATTTCTTGTTAGAACATTCATTATATTTAAGTCTGTGTGTGTGTGTAAGTGTTTATGCAAGCCAGTAGGAAAGATGATTAGAACATAGGTGAATTGAATATCACTTTCAGGTTCCATGATGTTTACTAAGATTGCTAAGGAAGAACTCAAGAGATAGTGGCAAAATGTTGTTGACTAAATCAGTAATTATTCAGCACATCCAATGTGCTAGACACTCTACAAAATGCTGGGGGTACAAGTACAAAGAATGTAAAATGATTCTTGCTTTCAGAGGACTTCAATACTAATGTAATTCTGATAACAAAGAATTACCAATTTAACTCTTTGGACTCAGAGCTTGGGTGATGTAGTCCTCTGGAATATTACCTGAAGATGGTGCTTGCTGACCCCACAGTTTTCTATTTTCATTACTTCATGTAGTAATAATCATGGTAGACTGGTATGTAAGATTTCATTTCATAATGGGAAGATACCTAAAGCATTCTTTTTCAGTTTTGTATTTTATTATAACTAATTGCAATATTTTGGTAACTTGACAAAGTTCCAGCTTCCTTTTGATTTTCTTTAATTGAGCATTTCTATTTTCTTTATCACAGTGGAATCAGATGAATTGGATAGTTACATGTATCAGACAGTAGGACATCAGGCCATTGAACTGTTTGCCAAAGCAATGGCTCTCCCACTATATCGTCAAACCATCAAAGGGACCAGTGTGGATACTGGACGAATGTATAGCAGATGTGAAGGTGATGAGGTAGAAGATCTCTATGAACTTCTGAAATATGTTAAGGTATGGTTTCTCATTAGTTATACCGCACTCTATAGTCTGGCAGTAGAGTCATATGTAGTTTAAAATCTACTGAAAAGCAAGGAGTATTTTGCAAGGAATTTTATTTGCTTCAGGAAAAACTGAAGCAAGCTTTTTTATGGCTTATAGTCATGGTTTAGATTATTGATTATATAGAAGGTTTGGGATAGCTATATTTTTTCATTTTTCATTCTTGTTAGGCATAAGAATTTAAGAGCACTTTTTTTTTTTTTTAAACCAATAAGAAATAACCTTTCTCTTCTGGGATTTTGCATGAGTACTTTGTACCTTTGTTATTTATCTTGGTCTCTTTTGCATTATAATTAGTTGTTCTTAGTAAACTTAATAAATATTTGTTGTATTGTCATATCCTGCCTAATAAATTTTAAGCTCCACAAAGGTAGTGACTAGCTTACTTATCTTTCTATCTCCCCAGTACATTGTAGTTATTTACTAAATGTCTGTTGAATTAAATATATTGTTGCTGTTTATCTAGCCCAGTGAACATTCATTAAAAGAATGCTTAGATGTCAGAATCTATAACTGTTCATTGTCATTGATATCATTGACTGCAGTTAATCTTTTTCTTCTTTATCCTCAACATTTTTTGGCCAGCAAAAACTACATCAGGGCAGCTAGGTGGCGCAGTAGGTAGAGCACCAGCCTTGAATTCAGGAGGGCCCAAGTTCAAATCTGGTCTCAGACAGGTAACACTTCCTAACTGTGTGACTCTGGGCAAGTCACTTAACCCCAGCCTCAAAACAAACAAACAAAAAAAAAAACTGCATCAAACCTTTAAGTACTTGCTGAATGCAGAAAACTGAGAAACACTGAGAAGATGCTAGTTTATGAATTAATAGGGAGATGAGATATCAAAGATAGCTGTAATATACAATAATTCTCTAAGTTTATTAAACTTTGTGAAGTCTCAAGGAGAAAGTCTTGATTTTCAGTCTTTTATTTCACATTTGCAATAATGCTAATGATACTGAAGGCCTAGCCCATGATTTTGTAGTAAGTACCGAGCATATATTTGATAACTTGTATATTGAACTAAGTTGAAGTTATGGCAGACTTTTGATATCAATAATCAGAGATTTTACACTGGAAGTTAGAAGTCATCTGTTCTAATTCTCATCTTTTTACATATGAGAAACTAAGTCCAAGCGCTGTTAAGTGACCTGCTTGAGATCCACCTTTTATTCTGCTCTTTAGTGACATTGCATGGGATGTTCTTGCTCTGCAGAAATCCTTTGCCTAGAAGCTATCACCAGTGACTCATTGTCAAGAGAATTTTATAGGCCTTCTCTGAGAAATTAATGAAGCTTTATATATTCATTTTTCTGTTACTAAATCAAAGTTTAGTATTCATAGAGGATTTAGTTCAAATATTAAATAAAAGAATCTACATTTAAAAAAATTTAATGTTAAGAATTTTCTTTTTTAAGCTATTAATAGTTATATTTTTATTTACTTACTCTTGTCTGAGAAAGAGTAACAAGTTTTACCATAATAATCATTATCAAAAAACATTGTAATAACCTTCTAATTAGACACTTGGCTTTTAACCGCTCCCATTTCCAAACTGTTTTCCACATAGCTGTCACAGTAATTTGTGAAAACCATAAGTTTGACAGTGTCTCTACCCAAGAAACTTCAATGAGTCCCTAATTCTGAGAAAAAGGGCAAGTCCTTTTACTTGGAATCAGTGTCTCTTCATAGTCTGGTTTTAGCCTTTCTTTCCTGGTTTACTGTATATTATTTCCCTTCATTTACTCTATTTTCTAGCCAAACTGGCCAGCTCTGTGTTCCCCAAATTTAGCAGTCCATCTCTTTCCTCCCTTCCATTGTAGAGGCTTATACTCTAAAGAAGAAATACACTTCTTCTTTGTTTCTCAGTTTTAAAATCCCCAGCTTCATTAATAATTTTTTTCTGGTTTCCTTAGTACTCTCTCCTTTCCTAGAATTACCATGTATATATTGGTTCATGGAAGCATTGTGGTATAGTAGGTTTATGATTGACTTTGGGAGTAGGCCTGGATTCAAGAAAGCCTTCCTTTTTCCCGTACTAGAAAGCTTTTGGTGACCATTGAACATTACCTAATGTCTCAATGCCATAGACATCTCTACAAGATATGTTATAGACAGATTGCTGATTTGCATTAATGGAGAGAATTTCCACACTGCACACTGGAATGAATTAGGTTCTATTCTCAGCCCTTACACATACTTACACGTGTATGCACTTGCTCGCTTTCGTGCACACACACACACACACACACACACACACACACACACACACACACACACTTTTACTTATATTTCCCTTGTAGAATATAAATTACTTTAAATCAATAACAACTTTTTTTGTTTGTTTTTGTAGCCCCATTGCCTAGCAGAGTTCTTTTTACATAGGCATTTAATAAATATTTGTTGGTTCTTAGTTTTAACTCCTTTCTACTTATAAGACTGGCTGGGTAATTTGCAAAAGGGTAATGTAGGAGGTAGTGTGTTTGACTTGGAGTCCAAACCTAGCTTAAAATAATTGTAATACCTTGTAAGACTGTTGTGAGAAAAGTCCTTAACAAATTTTAGAGTGCATTGTAAAAATATTATTATTGTTTTTGTGTTTTCCAGGGAGGTTCAGATAGGTCCTGAGACAAATTGTTAGGCAGCTATTATTCTTTTATGCTTAGTATTTCATAGGTGACCAAAATGACTTAATGTACTAATTTTCATAAGTGACCAAGATAGTTGGATAAAAGTTTTTGTTGTTCAGTCATGTCCCCATGGACCACACTGTCCATGGGGTTTTCTTGACAAAGGTACAAGAATGGTTTGCCATTTTCTTCTCCAGTGGATTAATACAGAGGCTATGTGACTTACCCAAGATCATACAACAAGTCTTCTTGACACCCAGCACTCTATCCCCAAGCCATCTAACTGCCTCCTAGGCAACTTGCCCAAGGTCTCACAACTGTAATAAGTGTCTGAGCTTGGATTTGAATTCAGGTCTTTTGGATTCCAGGACCAGCCCTTTATCCAGAGGCATTGAGCTGTCCTTGGTTAAAAGTACTAGGATGTAAACTCATCCATTTTAGGTTCATTGAAAGCATCTTCAGTTTAATTCTAGTAGCAGATAGGACAATAGGGATAATATCTACCTTATCCTGTACCCATATAATTTTGATCTTGGTTGAAGTTCTATATTTTGAAACCTTTTGGAGATTACCAAGGTTTGATGTGGCTACATCTGTTAAAAACATTTTTCTAAAGCTTTTATGAATTAGTGATTTAGAGTAGTAGCTCAATCTATGGTCATATTGCAGTTCTAGTACAGTTCTAGATTGATTCTTGAAGGATATATTTTGGGATATTTTTGTGTACTGTGGTAATTTGTTGTCTCTCAGTTCTTGAAAGATAGTGAATAGCTGATCTACAATTCTAGCTAGCATATCATATCTTGGTAGGTGTTCAGTTGGTACTAAATTTTTAAAGGTTACAATAATGTGTTGCACATTTTCCATAGTTTTCTTGTACATCCTATATTGACCCCTATCTGGACTCATTCAAGATAACACTTCTGTAATTTCTTATTCTCTTTGTTTTCCCAAACAAATCCATATGTCTCATCTATTTATTTGATGCTTCCTTATTAAGTTCCTTGGCTAAGTTCATGTGGATATTTCCTGTCAATGCTTTTTTATTTCATTTTTGGAGTAAAACAGTTTCATAGGCTCTTCCTAGATGAAAACCATTTTTGGTACATTAGAAAAAAACCCCAGTGTTGTATAATTATCTGTTGTTCAGTGAAATAATGCTTCTTTGTTCCAAAAGTGTTCTATGTTTTTTACCTGATTATTATGTGCTTTGAGAATATTCATCAATTTTTTTCCTCCTTTTTGATGAATATCCCCTTTCTGTGGGTACATTTCATTAATAGGTCTTTTATTTAGTTTGATTTATTATATTTTCTATAAGATATTTTCCTATACATTTTATACATTTGAAAGTGTATATTTAGGGATTTTTATTTTAAATGTTTTTCCTCTTCAGCTTTGACTTCAGGATGGCAGTAATTCTTAGTTTACTTCATGATATTTTTATGATCAGTGTGTATTATTGTTATTATTGTTATGATTTTTATTATTATTAGGATTTATCCAAAATTATTCTTTTCTGTAAAATGATGGCACTAGGTCCCTTTCAGATTTAAATCTGTGCTCTCATTGTTCTCTATTAAGGGGGTTCTGCTTCCTCCCAAGGCAATACATTCCACTGCTGGGTAGCCCTAAATGTTAGAAAGATTTTCTCCTACATGAAGCTAGATCTTCTTTATGCAAATTCTTGCCTTTACTCATAATATTATCATCTGGGATCAAGAAAAATAAATCTAATGATATATTTTTTATGTGGCAGTTCTTTAAATAATTGAAATTAGCTAATGAGGTTCCCTGTATCTTCTCTGCTAAACAGTGATATTCATATAACATGATCTAGAAGAGGGTTATCCAATAATATCAATTGTTGCACCAAGGTAAAGAAGGATCATATAATTTAGAGGTAAGCCAAATCTTAGGGATCATTTAGCTTTAATTCCTTCTTGGTTTTTTGTTTTGTTTTGTTTTGTTTTTGTTTTTGTTTTTGTTTCTGTTTTTTCAGATGAGACAACTGAGATCTAGAAATGTTAGAAGACTTCCCCAAGTTCACTCATCTATTAAGGAGTAGAAATAAGATTCAAATCAAGCTTCTTTGATTATAAATAAATTGTTCTTTTCCATTACACTATTTGGTCTCCATTACATTAACTTTTCAGACTGTCCTTTTCATAGTTCTGTGAAACAGGATGTAAAGTTTTTAACATAGTAATTTTGATGGGTTTCAAATTAGATATATCATTGATTACATTGCTTGAAAGTTTTATTCTTAATCATTTTGGAAAAAGGAATTGTAGCAAGTTGACAGTTTCAGCTTTGTGATAATAACAGCCTTCCAAGTCAAAAAAAAAAGATAATATATTACTGATCAATTTAATTAAAAACGGACAGATTCTTAGTAATTAAGGTGAAATTTCACTTTCGATACATGCTGTCTGATGAAATGGATGCTATGCCATTATCTTTATAGTAACAGTCAATTATGACATAAATTAATGCTAATGTTAAATCTTGACAACTTCTGCTTTGGAAGTTCATACATGATAATTATAACTATAAGTTGAAAGAGATGTTATCAAGTTGTCCAGGACCAAATAGCTGCTTCTTTTCCTGTGTAGAAATTATTAATTTTACTATAGGATATTTTAGAGACATAAATATCAGAAATATATTGCTTTTATGGGAGACACTGTGTAATCAGGCTTTTACAGTTAAACCCATTTACGGCACTATGGTGCAAAAATTGCCATTGAGGTCTTACATATTCAAATGAATAATTGAGTAATTATAGAAAAAAATTGTCTAGAAAAGCTATAATTCTTTTTAATCTTCATTTGTCCTAAGAAAAAGATGGAATTGCAGTTTTTAATCTTTTTAATATTAAAAACATTTAGATTCATTTTCACTTTATACATTTATTTGTAACAGATTAAAGTGTAACTTTAAATATATTTAAAATCTATCTTTTAAAAATTAGCACTGAGATTTTTGTAGGAAATATTTCTGTTAAAATTCAAACTTTTTGAAAAAAAAACTTGAAGTTTAGGGATCACTTGCAGCATTTCAAATTTTGTCATTTATTTTGCAGTGGTTGGATGAAATGAGTGCCAAAGATTATAGTGCTATAATTCCTATGGAATGCAGAAAGAGCAAACAAACAAAAAATCAAAACTAGAAGGAAGTCTTTAGGATGGTTATTCAAAAAGATAATCAATTTCCAAGTAATTTTTCTCCCTACAAGTATATTAGTAATAGTTTCACAATTAAATTAACATGTGCATTAATTTGTTCATAGGTAACTAAGTTACTATTTAAAAATTGTGTTTTTGGAAAGCATTCTATTAGTTTAAATTTCTTTTCTTGAGGACTATTAATCAGTAAGAGGTGGTGGATAATACCTTGTCTTTACTATGATAGCCTTATGTAAGCAACTTACTAACTTCTTTTTTTTAAACCTGTAATTCCATTGCAGCTAGTCTGTCATCACATTTTCCTTCCTTACTGAGAGAATACCATAAGAAGCATGTATATTGTTTTTCCCTTCTCCCATATTATAGGGCTAAATTACTAAAGTGAATTTCATTACCTTGCTCAAATCAGACCAATGAAATCTTAATGAGTTAGGTTTTGAATTATATTTTTATTAATATCTTTTTGTTAGCATCTACATTTCCCAGTATTTTTTCCTTTGTTTCCTAGAGAGAGCCATATAATAAAGAAACTTTTAAAAGGGCAAAAAAAAATTTAGCAACACATCAGCCAGATTTAACATTATATTGTTTTCTCCACACATAGTTCCTTACCTTTCCAAAGAAGAGAAGGAAGTATAGTCTCATGTTCTCTTTGTAACCAAGCTTGGTCATTGAAATTACGCAACATTCAGTTTCAAATTTTATTTTTGTTTTATTTATAGTCTTTCTATTTATAGTGTGAAGTCATTATATATATTGTCTTACTGGTTCTGTTTATGTCCCTTTTCATATGTCTTCTCATACTTTTCCCTATTTTTCATATTCCTTATTTCTTGTAAAGCAATAATAATTCCATTATATTCCTATGCAATAATTTTGTTTAGCCATTCTCAAATTAAGAATTTTTTCCTCATTTTTTCCCTTTTTTGCTACTACAGAGTACTGCTATAAATATTTTGCTAGATGTAACACATTTCTTTTTTTTTAATCATAAACATCTTTGTAGTATATGTTTAGCAGTAGAATTTCAGGGTCAGAAATTATAGACATTTTAATCAGTATAATTCCAAATGCTTTACTGAATGTTTGCACCATTCCTAGCTCTAAAATAGTATGTTAATATGCTTGATTTCCTACAGCCCCATCAAAGTAGATTTTCTTGCCTTTTGTTTGCTGGCAAGGAAAGGTAACAAATATTTATTAAGTGCTTACTGTGTGCCACTTATTGTGCTAGATGCTAAAGATACAAATATGAACCAAAGGAAAGACAATCCTTGCTCTGGAGATGCATACATTCTAACAGGGGAAGGAAAAGCAAAATAGGTGATGAGGGAAAGGAAATAATGGTACCCAAGCAGAGGCATAGTTTTGAGGTCCATAAATTCAGAAACAAGGCAAAAAAGGAATGAAAATTGGCTGGTCTTGGCCCCTTTTTATAATGGAGCTTCCAGGAGAAATCCAACAATGGGAGCTAGGGAGTTTTAGTTCAGATGGTTATACAGAATGAGGAAGCCCCACTTGCTGAGGGAAATTTTAGGGTGAGACTGCATGACAGACATGATACTGAAGTTCAGAAAGACAGAAAAACATGTAGGAAGGAAATGGTGATTGTAAAAAGAATGAAAAATGATTTGTTCTTGTAGTATATTACTCTTTTATAGATTTGTAAATTGAGCACAAAATATGTGGGAAAAGATTTGTTTTCCATTGTAGCATATTTTTGAGAGCCTGGATAAGATGGAAATTTGGCCTTTCTGATATTCTTTTCATTTATAATCTTCTGACATTCTGTTTTATTAAAAATATCTGGGTTTCATTGTTTTGAAATACTCCAATCTAGGAGCTAGTCTACCAGCTCTTTTGTTTAGATTTAGGTGTTATCTATTTGTCTCCCTGTAAGAAAATCACAGCAATCATTAGCACCAACTTCAAATTTATTTTAAATATAACAATTATAGAATATAAATCATTTAATCACAATGACTCATTGTGAAGTAGCAAAGTAAAACTTGTTGCTGGATATCATTTAATAGTTTTTAAAGATAAATTTTTATAAATTTTGATAACTGAGCTGAGAAGTTTGGTTTATACCTACTTCATTGATCAGAGACTCCTACTTCCTGGCTTCTACCAGATCTAATATTACAGCATCATTACAGCTTTTTGGACAGTTTAAAAAATTAATTATTTGAATGAAAATATATGTTTGTGTGTATGTGTGTATATATAATGTAGATATGTATATGTAAAGAGGAACACTGGAATGGAACTTAAGAGATTTAGTTTCTGCTATTGGTTTTGCCACTAACTAGCAGTGTAACCTTGGGCTGAACATATAGCCTAGATAGGTTACAGTTCCTTCCTTTGAAAATTGAGTGAGTAAAACTTAATAGTTTTTTTGTGATTTCCATCCTAGTTATTACCTTTTATGCTTCCATTAGTATCTTTTAAATATCTAAGCAAATGGAGTTTGAGCTCTCTTAAAGTATTGTTTATGTCTGTCATCTTGCCCAATCTCTTCTTCCTTGCCCATGTTTCCCTAGACATGAGATTGGGAAAGAATGTCATTACCTCAAAAGTATTAAGGGAACAGTAATCTAGTAAGTGATTGAGCTATGCCTCTTGATTGTCCTGTTGTTCCCTGCTCCACTCATTTTTCTGTTTATTATCTTTTCAAACAAAAGGTGGAAATAGAAGGAAAAAATTATGACAAATCACAATCAAAAGAATCAGAAAGAGAAAAGTTAGATGCTAGATTTAAATGGTGATTAAAATTATACTTCTTTGCAATCTATGAACTTCAGTTGTTTTTCCTATTAGGATAGATATTTCAGAATTGACTATTATTTTTTATTATGAACCTATCAACTGCAAGGGAAATACTCAATAAAGAAAAATATAACATTAAAATTATTGTTAAATTAATTGTTCATGTTTTCCCTCTTAGGCAAAGGCAAGTGCTTAAATGGGCATAGGCATCACAATGACACAGTTCAGGATAGAATGTCCTATCAAATTTGGCAGTTCTTAAATGAGCTATGATTGACTTTCCAGTTGCAGCATTATATCATAAACATAATGATTGGTCAAGCTTCCAAATTAATTTCAATGTTTGCATTATAAAAGCTTGCTTTGGGAGTGAGAATGGGAGGAGTTTAATTCTATAACTCTGTTTTCCTTCCATAATTTGGAAAAATACCTCTGGGGACTTGATTTAGGGATAGGCAAATATGGAAGGATTCCTCATGGAAAGAAGTCACAGGACAGTTCCAGTATTTGGCACTGGGTTTCAGACTTGGCAATAGGTAGCAGGCACTGAGCCCTCTACAGATTGCTTCTGGCTCTCCCAAATTGCACAGCTTGTCTTCAGCCTTGGCGGTTCCCAAGATATTGGACATTAAACCTGGTCCCTTGGCACAGTAAATGCTTTTTTGGTATTGATCCTGGATTCAGAACACAAGAATTAGACAGCAGACCAATGTAATTTTCAATCCCAGGTGCAGCTTCATTGAGATTGTGTTAGCTTTGGGTATTTTAGATTCTAGAATGAAATATGTATGATGAAACAGATGATGTAAGATTTGCCTGGAAATAAACTGTTGTCAGATCATATTATCAATTATGATAATTCTGAAATATATCCAGTATGTTTATCTACAGGTATCTATGAATCTAATCTAAGTTTCTCCAAGGTAAACTGGGCTCCCTTATTCTGTCAAAATCATGTTCTTATGTAGCCTGTTTCTCCAATTTGTGCATCCTCTCCAGGGTGTGAACCTGGTACTTGTGCCCATGTATGGAGCCAATCTATTGTACTGTTTTTATTTCTGACCTATCATATCTCTATTATCTTTCCAACTGATCTGCTCAGAATTCCTGAAGAGCCTTTATTCACTATTTTCAAGTAAACCTTGACTCATTACATTTTAAAATGGCAATTCTTGACTGAGCCTGGCTATTTCACTTTATCATTCTATTGTCTGCCTTTTACAAATTTTTATTTTCCTCCATTCTTCCCATGACATCTGTGTGCTCTGTTTAATTTCTTTCTTTCTTTTTTTAATAATAATAGGTTCTTATTTTTCAAAATATATGCAAAGATAGCTTCATCCTTGCAAAACCTTGTGTTCCAAATTTTTCTCCCTCCCTCCCTTAGACAGTAAGTAATCCAGTAGAAAATACTGTGTTGTGATCCACATTCAGTCCCTCTCTTTGGATCTATCACAAGTCTATTGTAATTGATCTGAATCACTTCATTGTTGAAAAGAGCCAAGTCTATCACAGTTGAATACATAATCTTGTTGTTGTATATTGTTGTTCTCTTGGGTTCTACTCACTTCCCTTACCATCCGTTCATGTAAGTCTCTCCAGGCCTTTTTGAAATCATCCTGCTGATCATTTCTTTAATATTCCATTACATTCATATGCCATAACTTATTCAGCCATTGCTCAATTATTAGGCATTCACTCACTTTCCAGTTTCTTGCCACTACAAAAAAGGCTACTACAAACATTTTTGTACATGTGAGTCCTTTTCCCTTTTTCATACTCTCTTTGGGATATAGACCCAGGAGAGATACTGCTGAATCAAAGGGTATGCATAGTTTGATGCCCTTTAGACATAGTTCTAAATTGTTCTCCAGAATGGTTGCATCCACCAACAATGTATTAGTGTCCCAATTTTTCCACATTTCCTGCAACATTTATGTGAAGTGGTAACTCAGAGTTATCTTTATATGCATTTCTTTGATCGATAGTGATTTAGAGAATTTTTTTCATATGACTAGAAATGACTTTGATTTCTTTGTTTGAAAATTGTTCATGCCCTTTGACTATTTATCAATTGGAGAATAGCTTGTGTTCTTATAAATTTGAGTCATTTCTCTATATAGTTTAGAAATGAGGTCTTTATCAGAACCCTTGGATATAAATTTTTTTATAAGTTTTCTGCTTCCCTGAATTTATTCTTACCGATATAACTATGTATCAAATATGTTACATTCTTCCCTAAAGGTTCAACTTCCTGAATTGTGCTTTGCAAAATTCCTGGATCTGTTACTCCATTGATCATTTTCCCCCCTATTTCTTGGCCTGCATCTCTGACTGTCTTTTCTGGATATGCTCTTGGAATTGATTAATAATTATCAGTAATACTAACATATATTAATTTTTTTCCTACACTGCATCTTACACTGCGTGTGGTACTTGCTGCTGGACAAATCACTTAATTTTGCATCAGTTTTTCCTTTTTTTAAGCTGGAGGAAAAACTACTAAAAAATATCTAGAGCTTAAAAGATGAAAAACTATATATGAAGATTTGTCATTATGAAACATTGGTTGATAAAGGTGAAGGGCTTGAATACAGTGTCCAGAGCCATCATTTTTCATCTCCAATCCTGAATGCAGGGCACCATAAATTCTTTTTATGTAAACAGAACTTACTATGTAGGGGGAAGAGAAACCCCATCTGGATACTATGCATTATATCCTGTTACAAATTGAAAACTAAGTTTGTATGATTCTATCATTTGTCTTGCCTTTTAAAATTCTGGATAGATTTTAGTTTTCAATGTTTTAGCTTATGTGTTATGCCTCCATCTTCTTATGACATAGTCTTCTACATTAAATATATTTTTGTGTATGTGTGTGAAAAAAATATACAAAATAGTATATTTTCTGAAATAATGCTTACCTGAGACCGTTGAAAAGAAATTTTAATCCAAGAAATATATTACTTGGTCATTTTTTTAGCAGACAATTCTACTGCTCCTGTCATTTGAATATTTTTCTTATTTAGTATCTTAAAATTTTTAGCTTTGCAAAAGTAGTTCTGCTGTTTGAAATCTAGATAAACAAATACAGGTTTAGATGCTAAGTAACCTCTGCAAACTTATGATTATATGATTAACAGTATTTAGTTAGGGCATCTAGATGGCTCAGTGGATAGAGTGGTGGGCCTGGAATCAGGAAGACCTATCTTTTTCAGCTCAAATCTGGCCTCAAGACACTTATTAGTTGTATGACCTTGGCCAGGTTACCTAAACCCTTTCTGCCTCAGTACCCAATCTGTAAAATGAGCCAAAAAGGAAATGGTAAACCACTCCAGTAGCTTTGCCAAGAATACCTCAAATGGCATCACAAAGAATTAGAAATAACTAAATAATAACTGAACAACAATAAATTAATTAGTACTCAATGGATAATCTCTTAACTTTTCAGTTTTCTTATACTTTACTCTTTGCCATGTGCTCCTTGATCCAGTGACACTGCCCTCCTACCTCTTTTTAAAGAAAGGCTCTCTATGTCTTGGTTTGTGGCATTTTCTCTGGCCATCTCCCTTGGCTGAAATGTTTTTCCTCCTCATCTCTGCCTCCTGGCTTCCCTTGCTTCCTTTAATAAGTACTGTTAAAATCTCATCTAAAGGAAACCTTTTCGAACCTCTCAATTCTAGTGCCTTTTTTCTGTTAATTTCTTATTAATTTATATTAATAATTAATTTGCCTTATTTTGGAAGCAGCTGAGTGGCCCATTCAATAGAGATTGTGAGCTTCTAGAGAACAGGAACTGTCTTTGCCTCTTTCTGTGTCCCCAATGTTTAACACAGTGCCTGGAACATAGTAGATACTTAAATGTTTATTGGCTGATTAATACCCAATTACGTATTTTTGAATAATTATGATTTTGTCATATGAATATCTTTTCTTTAATTTAGTACATTAAATCAAGTCTTACTTAATTCAAGTTGATTTTAAATGAACCTTGTGCTAAATTATCAACTATATAGTTTATGTCCATAGAATTGAATAGCTGATATTTCATTAATAAATGCATGTAATGTACACAGAACTCCAGTGTTTTATTATTAACTCATGGTTTGCAAGTGTAAGTGGAAACTGTCTGGAGTGCAAATATGACCTAAGGTTGGGTCTTAGAAAGTAAGCAAAATGCATATTATGAATGTGCTTTGATATTGGTAGTAATAAATATGTTGAATTAAAATCATTGTTACAATTTCATTTTAGAAATTAATCATTTGAATTTAAGGTGCTGTGGGAATAGTTAATTCTAAGATTAGTTTTGGAGCTTTTAACCTAATTTGGTCCTTTGGTCCAGTAGTTTAATTTTCTAGGACTTAGTTACTCTTACTGCAAAATGGGAATAGCATTTTTATCTTTTTGAAGCAGGTAGTAAGTAGGGCTTAGTAACACCTTTCCCTTCCTGGGAAAAAAATAGAGAAATTTTGAGAACAAATGAAATAATTTAAAT
Organism: Sminthopsis crassicaudata; assembly: GCF_048593235.1. Lineage (NCBI taxonomy): Eukaryota > Metazoa > Chordata > Mammalia > Dasyuromorphia > Dasyuridae > Sminthopsis > Sminthopsis crassicaudata. The sequence goes on along the minus strand of NC_133618.1, from coordinate 265,117,593 downwards.
TTTTTAAAGAGAGGTAGTTTTTTTTTTTTTTTTTTTTTCCCTCTTGGCATGACAATGTTATATCATTCATCTGCTTTCCTTTCCTTCCCTTTTCTTAATCTCATCCTCCAAAATAATGTAGTAAAGTTAAATGTCATTTTTGGGTGTATATGGATTTCCATTAGTATATTATTAAATAGTAGCTGTGAGTGGGCACTGAAATGAGTGTAATCCCTCTTGGCTTTATTAGTAAATTAATACAGAGAGAAAAGGAACAGTAATAAGTTCAAAATGTGAAAAAGCTTTAATGGAGGCAAATTTAAATAATATATTTGGCTGGATTTATCCTTTTGCTTTTGTTGCCTGTAATTTTTTTGTTCTTCAGAGCTTTTCATTTAGCCTTTTTTCAGCCATTTAATTAAATCTTTCAGATATTTCCTGGAATTTACACTTTTAGTCCCCTTTTCCATGTGAGTAAACTGAGGTATAGAGATTTCAAAATACAGTGACACTCTAAATTCAGCAACTAATAAAGATCTAATTAATAAATTTCTCATTTCCATTGAGGATACTTGGTGCATTTTTGGGGGGGGTAGGATTTAACTCCAATGATTCTTTACCTTAAACTACTCTTTTAGACCTATATGATATGTTTATATAAACTACATTGTGTAGGACAATAGGCAAGGGCTTCTTAATTTAAGTAGGCAGATTGTAGATTTTTGAGTAGCTGGATGATTAAAATTTATAAAAAGTAAGGGAGGAAATATAGATAATATTAAGAAGTAGTTCATTTAAAAGTCAATGGAATTAAATGGAATGACTTTTATTCATTTTTAAAGATGCAGGCCAACAACCTACTCATATCTTCCCTGTTGCAGGATTCTTTGCTGCCTATTTTATTCTTTGATTTATGTATGGAGATTATTTCTAAAGCATTAAAAATAGGACCTAGACTGTCTTCTAATTTAGACTGAGATAAAATAGATTTTCACTTCCCTATTAGTAGTTTAGACTGAAAAGATCTAGTAGGATCTTATTAGACTACATTTAAACCTTCCCATACTTAGAATAACCTGTCTTATTATTTCAGAAAAGGAGATCATTTAGCAGCCTTTGGTAATTCTCCCTTAGGTTTCTTTATAATGTTTAACTTTGTCAAGTATTTTTTCATTATTGCCTATATTATAATGCATATTAATTCTTGTTTACTTCATAGTGGATACTAGATCATCATGCTCTCTTTAAGATTACCCCTTAATAAACTTTTTGAAACTTCTGAAATTGCACCTTGACTTTTTGACCTGGATTTTTGAGATTTATAAATTTGAGGGTTTTTTTTTATTAGTATTGTTTTGTAACCCTTTGTTATTCTTTTTAAACTAAGTTTTGACTGTCCTTTTTAGTCATGTTCTTTTGAACTGGATACAATAAATGTATCTGTTGGTCTTGCTTCAGTGATTACAACAGAACATTTAATACTCATACTACTTCTTTTCAAGATTGTACAACCAGAATACCCTTCAGATTTGGATTGATTGCAACTGGAATTTTTCTACTTGAATCAAAAAAACATAGTTTCTGTGGCACCGAAGATCTGGAACTGAAAAGGTTATCTTCTGTGTTGACTAGAGAAATATCCTGCTGGATTAGAAAAGCTCCCAAAAATGCTAAGGGAAATCAGGAAGAGTCAAAGAGAAGCAACACCATGAAGGAAGAAACAGATCTTTTTTTTTTTTTTTTTTTAAGAGATACTAAGATTTTCAGGTGATCAGGTGGCTAGACCCTAGACTATATATGAACTACTTTTCAAGGACAGAAAAGTTACCCATAAAGCTTGTGGTTTTGAGATGGATAGGGATGTGAGAGTTTAGGAATAAGATGGGTAGGAGAGTTCTACTTAAAATGTCTACCCATTCTATTCTTTTCTATTCCCATCTCCCAGTCTTTCTTGCCTTTTTGATTACTTTTTGGAATGATTTTCAGTTCTACCACTTCTAATTCTACCATTTTAATGAATAAACATTAAATAAGCATTTATTTTGTGCAAGGCAGTCTCTTCAAAGTCACAAAAGTAAAAAATAGTCCTTACATTTAAGGAGTTTATAATTTGCTGAAGAATATGAATGACATATAACTTAAGAGTTCATTTAAGATAATTTGAATAACTTGAAAGAAGAGGAAAGATTTCTTAAAGGAGTTGAAACAAACTGAATCTTGATTCCTTATATGCTAAAAGGTGGAGGTGAGGAAGGTGTAATTTTCAAAAATAAGATAGCTGTATAAAGATACCCTTGGTAGATTGCTAAATTCTGAGAATGAGTAGGACAGTTTGCCTGGAATGAAATGTGCATAAAGGTGAGTAATAAAAAAGAAATTTAGAAAATTAGTATGGACCTTATTTTAAAATGCTTTAAATGCTGGAATTAGTCATTTGAATTTTATTCCTGAGGCAAAAAGAAGCCTCTGGAGATTTCTGAGTAGGGGAGGAATCTTAGAGTTGGTCAGAGCTCTACTTTAAAAAAAAAAAAATAATAATAATAATAATATTTTGGCAGCTGTGTGGAAAGATGAGTTGTAGGGGAAAGATTGGAAGCAGCATCTCCCTTTTCCATACTGGAGGAAGATCTTAGAATAATATATCCAGAACTAGAAGATGCCCCATATTTTATAGAAAAGAAAACTAAGGCTCACGGAGATTATCTTTTCCTCTTAAGATCACATAAGTCATAAATGATAGAACCAGGAATTGATGCAAGTTCCTCTGACTCCATGTCTAGCACTCATATTATCCCATAATGATTTCTCATGGAGGAATGTGGCGAGAAAAGATTTGCTTCAGTAATATTTGTATCTCTTTGGGTATTGTTATTTTTTCTATCCCACAATGAAAAATTAATTACCTGAACAAATAACATAAAATATGACTTAGATTTGTGTAGCATGTTAGAGGTTTAAAAAAAAACACTCAGGGATATGTGATAGACTGAATTAACACACTTTCTGGAAAGAGGTGATGGAGAAGAAAGTCAATGGGGAGATATCCTGGGTGCTAAATGTACTATGGAATGGGAATGAGGTATAAGGAAAAAAATGGGCAAGAAATCAAAGAGTTTTGTATATATTTATTGCCCAGAGCTCAGAGCTTTATAAAGTTAAAATCTTTATAAATTTTAAAATTGAACAACAAAAAGAAAAAAGGCATCATGTGAGATTTGAAATTACATTTTATTCTACTTAGACCTGTTTCCCAGGTTAAGTCAGTATATTTGGCTATTTTGTCAGTTTCATGGTTCTTTGAAAAGAGGCTCCAGATTGTATTGATTTTGTTGGCAGTTTTCTTTTTTCCATACATATACTACCTTTCTCTAGAATGACATATTTAATTAAGTCCTCGATCAAAAATAATAGCATGAGGGACTTTCCCCTTATCCATAGTTACGTTATCCTATTTCAGCCAGTCAAAATAGCTACTATAGTAAGGTGATTTTTTTTAAGTTTGTTTTGTTTCAATTAGGCATAGTTCCCCAATATTGCAGGAATCTTTTAAAATTTAGTTATTTCAGTGATTTTTTTTTTTTTGTGGCAGGATTATATAATTGATGGAAAGAGAGTTGCAAAAATAACTTTACTGAGGTGAAATCTTGGACATCCAAATGGGGTGATTTTTTTTTTTTTTTTGGAGGAGTTCATTCTTGTGTAGCATAGTAGCTTAAACAAGACTATTGCAAAACTACTTGTATCACTTATTCTGTATTCTTGGAATCTCCAAATGACAACCATTTTCCCTTTCAAAATCATGAGAAACCATAATTATTTCTAACTGCAGTAGTCTTCTACTGGGAGTTTCTCTTATTATAATTATTATTATTATTTAATGTGTAACAGAAGAAGTAAGCATTCCATAAAAGTATATAACAGAGAGGTAGACATTCTATAATCCTGCATTTTCAGAAGATGGCAGTGATAGTTTTGAACTGTTGTTCTTTCCATTTTATATTTTGGGGATTTAGCCTTTATTTAAGAATGAACAGAATGGAGTGGAGTTAGGAAAAAGGAAACTTGATAATCAACAGGATGCCTGCTATTCTCTGGTCTTAATAGAACTTATGGGAGGCCTTTTGCTTTCCTCACAAAGCTATGTCTCAAGCCATCTCTTGATGGCTTCTTAACCTGAGAAATATCCATTCTTTATATAAATAAGATGGTCAATGTATTTCTCTTCTTGTTAGGTGTACAAAATTATTCACTTCTAGGCTGTTGTGTTAATATTGAATAAGCAGAGACAGCCAGGCTGGTGGTGAAAGATGGTAAGCAAGCCTGAGGGCTTTTTCTGGTCAATCTTAAACCTCTGATTGCCAGGTTTTCCTAATTTCCCACTTCCAGGGCATCACTACTGTGACCTTGCCTGCTCAATATGATGTTCTGAGTCTCCAAGATTCTCACATGCATTTGGAAGTGAGCAGCCAGGCAATTGTTTACAGGACGCCAAATGAACTGTGCACTCACAGCAAGTTTGATAAACACACATTTCCTCCTTTTATCAGTGAGATTTCAGAATGTGAAGAATGAGTTTCCAGTTTTACTCATTCCCCTCAACCCTTTTCCTGTTTAAAAACTGAGACATACTAATTGGATGCCGATCTGTCCCTGTTTTTGATTCTTCTTACGGTAGTTGATGGCTTATTCCAATACTTACCTAGGCAAGGTTTGGCAAGCCTTCAAAAAGAAACTTTCCATTTATTCAACTCAGAGGAGGTTCATCCCTATGAATGTAAAGTGAACACTAATTAACAGTAATGACTGCTAATCACTTTGCTTTTTATACTCCTTTAGGAGCACTGCTATTATCCAATGTAGTTAAGTAAAATGCTTGTATATGAATCAACAATGCTGCATTTCTTTTAAGAGCTATTGCTCACAATCAAGCTTTGAATAAATTAGAGTTAACTAAAATTGACTTTAATATGCTATATTTCTATCTGCTTGGTAAACTAAAGTATCTGCTCAAATATCTTGAATATTAAGACTCGTCATCTAGTTGAATCATTCAACCTAGTGATTTATAGGAAAAACCAAACTGGAACCTCAAACCAGTTTTTTAAAAGTTAAGAAAACTTTGAGTTTTCAGGGAAAGTGCTTTTAAAGTATTGTGTAGTCCTCAAACTGCTGAATTCTGACCTAATTGTAGATTTAAGAATGACTGGTGATAGGCTTGTGTTTCATTTTTCTGACTTTGTGTTTTTTGATTCATTTGTTAACAGTTCCTAAAATTTTTTTTATAGTCCATTTATGTAAATCCTAGTTTATAGTATTCAGTGTTCATTAAAAAGGCTTGTTTTTATTTGTAGTATATTATTCTTTATAAAAGTTTTCCATTTATTTACATGCATTCAACACACCTACAAAATGCATTGCCTCAGGAGAGGACTAAGCAAAACTCATAAATTAATAATTTAAGGAAGCAATACAGAAATAGCATTTGGCTAAGTTAATAAGTTGAATCCTTAGAGTTAGTGTTCACTACATTTTCCTATACTTGACTTTTGGCTTTTATTAGCTGAAAATAAGTTGTTAAACTGGTGCTTTTTTAATAAAGTAGAAATCTACATACCATCTGAAGCCCTCCCTCCTCTCCCCCCTTTATGATTTAAGAGCAGGTTGAGACATTATCGAGGAATGTTTAACACTTTCACAGCTCTGCACTCTCATTTTAGAGAAGGTGCTAAGCTCTTTGGAAGTTTGAGACTGACAAAACATGGAGTATGAAGCTTTTCTAGTGAGCTCGGATTCTTCCTTAGAGACCTTAGTTTTGTGGATGGTACCTATGTTAACAGTGATTTATTTAATTTGTAGTATGCTGTTGTAATTTATATACTGAATTTGTGTGTTTTTTCTAATTTTAACATCTTGCCTTCAATTGGATGTATGGTGGACTTTAGAGATATTGCCCAGTGTTTATTAAGGGGTTTCTCAGTCTAGTGCTTAACAATAGAAAAAGAAAAAATTAGGCCTGTGTACCCAGTTGCCAAGATTTAAATAAATGTACTTCCTTTTAATAAACATATACATATATTTCTATACACATTTACATTTGTATATATATATATATATTTATTTTTGCTTTAGTTAACATTAGTAGTGCAATGCTGAGAATATTTCTTATATTTGTTTAGCAAAACATTGGAAAAATTAGTAATACAAGTAATCTTCCATATTTCCTAGGCTGTAGTTATTAGTTAGGTATTTAAAAATAATTAAAAATCCCATTTTAATACTTATTTTCAGAGGGTTTATGCTAAATAAAACAGAAAAAGATGTAATAAAGTATCATAGCTCTAAATATGTTATATGTAAATTTTATATTCTATGATAGGAAAAAATGCATATAAGGCACTATATGTTTAAAAAGATGCCCCCAAAGTGCCATATATATGTTACTTGAAATGTTACATACACATATTTTTAAAATAGTGATATAATTGCCACATATTGGTGAGTTTTGTTCCTCAGTTCTATTGCAAAATATAATTTGTCTCTGGAAAAGTAGAAAAACTTGCTTTTTCTATTTTGCATTAGATATGTTCAGCATTTATTTACATAAGCCATCTTTTAGCAGCAAGTACTTTCTACTGTGTTCTTATTTTCTAAAGAGGGTGATTGATTTGGAGCTGTATTATCCAATGGGAGAGAAAAAAGCAAAATTGGCCTTTCCAACAAAAATGTGCAAATAGAATGTAATTTTTGTGTTGATAGAATTATAGAAGAATTGCATAACTGGCTACACTAATTTAAATATTGATTGTGAACAAGATTCTCCTAATAGGTAGCTGTTTGCGCTGGATAAGGAGTGTTACCTTTTTCATGAAAGCATCACAAAGGGAAAATGCCAAGTATGTACTGTGTGCAGTGCTCTTCACAATTTGACAGTGGGTTATGTGAAAGTTTTTGCCCTGTTGAAATCCAGTATAGTTTAGAATCACATTTCAGCATTTTGCCTTAGTATTAAATGCAGGGGTTTATATCTATTTAATTTTATTTTTAAAAATCTATTTTAGACAGTTGTGTTTTTTTTTTTTTTTTTTTAATTCCCATTGTAATGGTTCAATGCTGATACAACAGTGCCCTCTATAGTCTGTTAGTAAACAGTAGATGAATGTAGATCATTGGAATATTCAGGTAAGAAGCAGGATATTTATTTTTAGTCCCAACAAGAGGCCCCTTTTTCTTAAGGCTTCTGGTTTTTTCAGTAGCGGCTTTACTTTAAACAAAGGAAACAAAAGACCATTCTGAGCTGTAGTTTAGAAGTATTGGCTACCTCTTGTCATTACTCAGTGGCAAATCTCAAGTTTATCACGTTCATCAGAGTAATTTGAGAGAGAAAGAATCTTCTGAGCTCTACAGTCTCTTCATGAAGTATCTTTTTGAAGTTGAGCTGCAGTATGAGTATTTTTTTTAAAGTTAGCCCCTTTGTACTTGCTACTTTTGCTTAATTAGAGACTGAGTAGGCTGCCTAGAACTTAACTTTTACTTGTTCCTGAATTGGATAACCCAGGCTTTATAACATGACATTATTTAAATTCAAACCAAGGGAGTATACAATGACTAAAGTATTTGTCATTCATTAGCATTGATTTTTCTCTTGATTCAAACTCATTTAAAATTTAAATTTCCTTTTTTTGTATACTTATTTGGTTATATATTGTGCTGATAACTGTTGTTTTTGATGTGAAGCAAAACTGTATGGACAGTTATTAACATAATAGTATGTTAATACCAAGCATCATGTTTGGATGTTATGAATAGTGGTTTAAAAAAAACATAACAGTTAACTTTCAAAAGATAATTTTATTTAAATTAATTCTTATTTGTGCAGTATTATAAAAATAATCTGATACAAAGCTAAATGGTTTTATCTTATAATTGAAGAATATTAATGTAAGTTAGAACATAGTTAATACACTTCTTTGAATTAAAAATCTTAAATCTCTGTGGCAATTACTTTTAATGATTCAGCCACTCATGATCATCTAAAACACTCATGTAACTGATGATTTTTATCGAATCTGAATATCTATCCCTTTCTAAATTTGGAAGTTTCAAACAGTGTACCTCCACTCCCCCAAAACAACAACAAAACATTTTTAGTAGTCTATAATTATATCTCTGGTTCATTTGTAGTAAATGATATGGGGTTTCACAAAACCAGTATTTGGAAATATTTGAAATATGATAATGATGGTAATGAAGTTTAGCTTAATGTAGGCCTTTCCTGTCACAAGTGAAAGAACACTTTGGGTAATCTTTCACTCAACCTTTGTGGAGGCCTCAGTTTACTCAAAGGTAAATTAAGGATGTTGGATTAGATGATCTCTAGTGTTAATCCTGTTTTAGATGTGATAGCAGATTTTAGTTATATCAGTCCTTTATTTCTCAATGAAACATAGAATTTGTAATATTTTATGTGCAAAGATAATTTAATGAGCAGCATATTATTTCATATAGTAAGTAAAACTAGTAATTGTCACTAAATGCACCAATTAAAACATGTTGCCTTTCCAGGAACTGATCAACTTATTTTCTAAAAAGTCAAACAGAAATTGTTTTGGACAGCAGCTACAAATATTAGTGGGAAAATAATGAAAAATGTCCAAAGCTGTCTTTAAAATGAGTAAAAGCTGTTCTATTCCAGTTTGATGGATTTAACAACAACAACAAATAATACCCCCCCAAAAAAACAGGCATTTCAAATGATCTCTTAAAAATAATTAAAGCAATTTTGAATTCCATTTTCTTAACTTTACTGAAAGTACATTTGAATCATGATTGTACAGTAGTAATGACTAATGTTGATCTTTCTACATTGCAAGCTTAGTTTCTTTTGTCAAGTTTTTATTTGTATTGTACTTTTTCCTCAGTAATTTTGACTATAAAGTCCATAATAGAGACAGCCTTAATATCGTTTTTTTGGAACACTTAATCAATAATGTTAACTTTATCCAGAGAACAAAATGATCTCTAAATGATTGGTAGACTTGCATAGAAATTTTAGAATTTTGTTTTGTTTTGTTTTAGTGCAGAGAACTGGGATTTTTATCTTTGTTTTCTATTTTTCAAGAAGTAAAAGTTAAAACAAACAAATCCTTAATAAACTAAGTATAGCAGTTCTTTTTTAAAACAAGATCAAATTGTAGTAGGAAATACATTTTAAAAATTCTGGCTTCTAAGTCAGACAAGATGCTGTCTACCAAAAAAGAATTGAATAAGGTATTTTTTTTCCCCATCGCAATGAAAGTACCAAATTAAGAACCCGCTTAATTAAAATAGTGATAAATGTAGATTACATTACTGGAGACAGTGAATTACAGCTGCTCTGTCTAGTGAGAGCCTGCATAATTTACCAAGACTGTACAAAGAAGTGACAGAGCAGCCACTGCACACTGTTATAGGAAATGTCCTGTTTATTCGACATACATTTTTTTTTTTAATTAAAATGTCAATGATCATTTTACAGAGGTTCTGACAAAAATCCATCTTTAAGGTCTTGATGGAGGTGATATTTGAAAGATTATTGCAGTTTTTGAATGAAATAAACTTGATTTTCTCTGAAAAATAACACTGATGTTTTAGATTACTTTAGATATCTTTTACATAATTATTAAGATCTTATGAAGCCCTACTTTTTAAATAGCAGTCCATTTTACTTCAGAAAAATGGGTAGGAAATCTTTGTGCTTTTCATTTTGGAGCATAAAAGTATAACTTGGATGGAATATAAACAATATTATATAACAAATGTGTAATATAGACTATATATTATCCTTTGTTTTTAACAATCACTGATAATGACCTTTTTTCATAGAAAAATATATGTGAAAAGACCAGAACAATATGGGACCAGTAGTTGATTATCTGTTGAGAGTTTTGAACTATTGTGATTGTTACCTATAAAAATGATAAATCATGCAGGACACTTTCCCTTTGAGTTGGAGTCAGGGGCATGTTTCTCAAATTAAACATAGTTATGAAATGGTTTTACTTACACATGATTTGTCTGTTACTCTGTTTTCCAAGGTAGGTATGTCCACAACCTTGTTTTAGTGTTCCAAGTGGTATTTCCTAGGAAGTGTCATTGTTATTGTTTATTTTCTGCTTAGGCTTCTTAATGTTTCACATGACAAGAGCTTTGGCAGGGATGGTATGACCTGAACAATTATGCTTTTCAAGACTATTACTATACTTTGGTTGTTCATTAATGTGGCATTTATATTTTAGATGAAGTGGTTCAACTTTCTCAAGTCCTGGGTATCTCTCTTTAAATAAACGCCTATTTGATGACCCCAAACTTCAATTTTTCTAACTTTTTTGAACAAAATTTGTGAATTTCACAAAAGAAAATATTACATAGAAAACCTTATAAAAAGATTTCATATGTGTACATATACATATATAATCTAATTCTTATACTTTTAACTTAAAATTATGAATATAAGAATTGCAAGGATAAGAAATCATATATCTTTGCTAAAAAAAAAATCTATTACTTATCCTTATTGCTTATAAGCATTGTAAATAGAATGAGGTATAAGTAGGAGTTTTGAAGATACACTAATGTTGGTTCTACATAGTTTTTGAAGAGAGGTTTTTATGGTTTTATAATACAGAATATAGAAGAATATTCAAATTATAATTATTAGCAAAAATATAGCATAAGAGAGTAGGAAAGCTTTATACCAAATCATTCTTTACATAAAATTAGTGGTATATTTTTAAAAGTCTTTCATTACTTTCTTTTACCTATTAATTTTTCTTTGTTAAATAAATGAAATCTGTTGGAGTTGTTATAAGATATGGGCAGTAGTGTAACATGACTTGCCATAATATGAGCAAGATTTTGAAGTTAAAAACAAGAAAAAACTTTCATGTACCTGAAAAAAAAAAAAACACCTTTTCTCTCCCTTTGAAATCTGAATACCTGCCCCTTCCTACTTCACAGAGACTCTGTGAGTACAAATTAACTAAGTTTTAAAAGCAATTTAATTTATATAGAAAAAAAAATCAGCTAGCTGTAGACCCAAGTTATTTGGCATTCATTTTTCTGCTTTGCTTATAGTTTACTTTTTTTTTTTTTTTTTTTTTTTCCTGATTACTACTTTATAAACTCTTTGACTAGCCAGTGGATTTCTTATACAAATGACATATGGCCCTGTATTCCAGGAGACTACTTTTTTGTAAACTTTATTGAACTTTAAAATGATGATTTCAGAATATAAGTTAAATTTGACATATTTTTTTACTGCCTCAGGTATAGATTTCATCTCTCTTACTCTTTGACTTTATTTGCCCATATACTTTTTTTACATAATTTATAAATATTTTGGTTGCATTTAATTTGTATTGTTAATTGATATTTTTATACTAGTGCAATGCCAATATAGATATCAAATTTAATCTGACTTTTTCTCCTTTGTATCTTCCCAGGTCTTTATTTTTCTTTATTTGAAATTTTGACTTGTATCTTGAAAAAATTTGCATTTTATCTTAATATTACTAAATTTCTTCTTGCTATCTTGAGCTAATCCTCTCTTGGGTAAGGGGAAAAAAGTGAATGTTTTCATTTTTTTTAATGTCATTTACTTTTCTAGTAAGTTTCACCAAAATAAAGTATGGTTCATTCAGAAACAAGATTGATGAATAATTTTAGATCATTTTGTCCTGAGATAAAATTCACCAGTCTAGTAGATTAAAAGCTACCATTTCCATTTTACATAGATAAGATTTTATACCTTAGATATTAAATGTTCCATTCTTGCTTCTTGTAAGTGTTGACTGAGTACCAGGATAAATCAAATCTTTCCTTTACTTTGACTTCCATGTGTTTTCCTTTTTGAATTTAAATACTCAAGATCTTTACTTTTAGATATAAATGTATTGTTTGGTTTTGTTGTTGTTTTTGTTTTTGTATTTCATACATGTTTATTTATTCTTGAGGTTTAAATGACTTGTTTTTAATTTATCTAGATTATTTCTCGCTGAGATGAATAGTCCTGACTAAGAAATTTCTTGCTATTCTGTTTCTGTTCATTATATCATCCATTGTATGATCTCTTTTCAAATTCCTAATCTATTTTAGATGAAATCATACTATTAAATTGTGTGAAAAACCAATTCATTGAAAGATTTTTTTAGGCACTCTTGAAATAAATATATCATGTATTCAACTTATTACTAGTTTCTTTTTTGGATACTTTTTGAATTCCTACTATGTGCAAGACATTGTTGAGCCTTCAATTTTTATATTCTCTTCTGATGAGGATTCATGAAAAAGAAGAGTATCCTATTTATTACCTTAATTTTTACAGGATGAAAAATCACTTATTCATTATTAGTATTATAAAATGAAATACAAATATGATATAGAATTGATTATGAAGCACTTGCACATGGGATAATGTTTTAATGAGTTCATATACTAAATATGTGTTGCAGCTTCATTTGTGCTTTCCTTAAATATCATTGAGCTTTGCAATAGGAAAAAAAAGAGGAAAAAGGTGAACATTATTCAATCTTTAAATATCACTATAGCATGTTCATTTTCTTGACATTCTAAAGATATTGGGTTAAACTTTTTTAAGAGCAGTATTTATAGAGAACTTGGTTTAAAAGTGCTATTATAACATATATTTAAGATAACTAGGCATTCAGAGGTATTGGGAGGATCAAATAATATTTGTAAAACTCTTAGCACAATGCCTGGTACATAGTAAGTCCTAACTTCCCTTCCTTTCCCAAGATTTCGAAACCAAAATGGTCAAATTATTGAGTTTTTTTTAGTCAGGCCTCTTCGTGTCTCTAGTCCAGTCATTCATACAGTTTGACATAGTTTTTTTCTCAGAGGACCTTCCATCTCTTATCCTGTACCTTTGCATTTGCTATTTCCTGTGTCTGAAATCCACTTTTTACCTCTGTTTCTTGAACACCCTATTTTCTCTGAAGAATCTGTTCAAATGCTGACTTTTATAAGATTTTTTTTTTTTTTTTATCTAGATGATCATTTCCTCTCTTCCAACACTATTTGGTATTTATTTTGTACGTGTCCTGTATGTACTTGTATGTATTTATTTGCACTCTCTCATAAGTCCTTGAGGACAGGGACTCTTTTAACTTTTTATCTCTTTGCCCTTTTCATTATTTTTTTTCTTCCTAAATTTTGAATTTTAATTAAGAGTATTTCAACTTCTTCCAACTTGAGTTTGCTTTAAAAATTTCAGATACTTAATGACTTCATATCAGCTCAGTAGTAATTAAAGATATCCTTATGCCTAGGTTAGGAATTTTTAGCCAGTCTCAAATGTTTAGTTTAGTGACTGGCACGTAGAAATGCTTAATAAATGCTTATCAACTGATAGAATAATTAAATTTTACAGGAAATACTTTGCTCTTAGGATCAGAACAAGAAGGTAGATATAGTTACATCTTAAAGACATAATAACCAAAGACCTAGATTCATTTTCAGTACTTGAAATCAGAAATCAGGTTTCATATATCAAGAATAATCACAATGAAGCATAACACTAGTTCAATTTTAGTCATTTATAGAATATCATAGAATTGTAGATCATAGATTAAATTATTATTTAATTATATTATTTCAGTCTCTCATTTTACAGTGGATGAGGAAATTGTGCCTCAGACTTGATGAAATTCATAAAAATAGTTATAGGGCCAGAGCTGAGTTTTAAACCCTGGCCTTTTGATTCCAAGACTAGCTAGTACTCATTCAATTGTACCATGTTATTCAATTATATCTTGTTGCCACCTTCATGACCAGCCACTATTATTTGCTTGCTCTTGGGGAAAATAATCATGGATCATTCCATTCTTATTGTAAATTAACCAGAAAGTACCCCTTGATCTGGATATCTTTTATTTTTCTGAAGTAAGTTTTTTCCTTCCTTCCTCCCTCCCTCCCTTCCTTCCTCCCTCCCTCCCTCCCTCCCTCCCTCCCTCCCTCCCTCCCTCCCTCCCTTCCTTCCTTCCTTCCTTCCTTCCTTCCTTCCTTCCTTCCTTCCTTCCTTCCTTCCTTCCTTCCTTCCTTCCTTCCTTCCTTCCTTCCTTCCTTCCTTCTTTCCTTCCTTCCTTCCTTCCTTTCTATATATTAGTGAGTATTTACTTCCATGACACATTTTATATGTTTATTCAATGCTGCCTTGGTGGTCCTTTGTTAGAAGTTTGTAACATAATAACATCACTACCAAGTTGGCTGGTTTGTACATGTGTGTCTGTGGGGTGGCTGCTGCTTCTCCAGGCTCTTAATTACTGCCCTTTGGGGCTAACTTGTCATTCTTTCAGTAAAGTTTTTTCAGCTTTTCACCTGTGAACATTCTCTGTCTTTTTTTACTACCTTCCTTTCTCACTATCTGCCTCTCTTTTCCCAGCCTCATCCTCTGCTTAAACTCCAAAATCTCTAAATATCAAAAGTTATTGTATTATGTTTAAATCATCAAGATCATAAGCAGTATATCTAATCTGATAACTGAAATAAAGAATGCAGCCCTTTTTAAGTCATGCTATATGAGTTAGATTATTTATATAATGTTCTTTTTTCTTAACTGCATTCATCTACAGTTCTCATTTTTAAAACTATGGTCTTCTACAATGTAATTTTCTCTGATGGTACTTACTTCACAGTATCATTGTGCAGATCAATTGGGACAATATATATGTGAAGAAAGAACTTCACAAACATTAAAGTACTATCTAAATGGTAGGTATCATCATGATTTCACAAGTACAAATTACTATGTCCACTTTTATAGTTTTAAGTGAATAAAAAATGATCCATCCAGACAATATATTGGTGTCAGTATAACTGAATCTAGAGGAAGAAATTTTGGGTTTGAAAGTCAACTATTTCTCAAATTGAGTTTAGGTTTGAATCCTGATTCTGCCTAAAATTCTGAAGGAAATTATTCCTAAAACTTTCATCCTTAAAATTTAATCCTTTTAGAGTCAAATGATTTTGAACAGAGGAATTATGATTTCATGTAACTGTTGCTTCTCATATTAAGTTCTTCCTTAAAATCCCCTAAATTCAATTTATTAATAAGTGACCAAAGGCTAGTTGTTTTAGTTTGGCTGTACATAGTTGGGGGAAAAAATCCTGTTTTGCTAAAAATAATTTTCATGCCTTGTCACTTTGCTTATTCATAATGAAGATTTTCCCAGGAAGAGAACAAATTTACTACAGAGTTGTTACTCTCTTTGCTCCTTGGCTAAATTGTAAGATTATTGACAGTTTAAGTGAAATTAATTACTTTAAAAAAAAAAAAAAAGATAAGTCATTCTCTGTGTGTATAAGATTTAGTGTTCTTAGCCCAGTAATCACAGATATTTTTAGAGGGAGTGAAAGAGCTCAAGGATCACTAGCAGATACAGCTCCTGCCAATCAAGAATTGTAATAGAAACCCACATCATCCGTAGAATGGTGTTTCAGAAGGGAAATCCTAAAGACATCTCCTAGAGGATAGTCCCAAATTTGTGGGCTATTAGTCAAACTTGATCAGCATTCCAAAAACTTATGACTTGAAGGCTGATAGTTGGAAAACATTAGATTTACATTGAAGAATAATGATCAAATTACATAATGTGGTTTGTCACTGAAGGGATAAAAAACCACATATTCTCTTGCAGACTCAGGCTAGTAGAGAAAGTAATAAGTCTTTTCTCTTGCTAAGGAATAGCGTGCTTTCAAAATTAATTTTATCTAGTCTGATGTGATATCAAGTTATACGAACTAGCATGGTTTGTATTTTGATCAAATCTTTTAGAATATTGTTAAAGAGCTAAATGAAAAATTCAAGTTATTTTGGAATCCTGCATATTTGTACTTTTAAAGAATATAGATTATACTTCCTTTATTCTTCATACACTGATAAAAAAGCTTATGCTTTTTTCTACTATACAGCCCTGTTTTCCCTGATGATATGTCTCAAAACTGTATAAGCATTATCCTGCTGTTTTATTGTTTTATAATGTAAAAGTAAATGCAAGTATTAAGAAATGTGCAGTGCTGTCAGGCTCCTTAAGGATTTAAGAAAATTGCTGTAACTATTGAAAAACTGAAAATAATCTTTCAGGTCACAAAGAGCAATAGCTATAATATTGCCTAGTGTTGAGACTTATTTTTTCTCTCTGACTGATAGTGATTTGTATCAGAACAGAAGAAACTTAAATTTTATTTGATTTTAGCAAAAATGCACTAACCTTATAGGAACATCATGTAAAATTCTGTGACTAATATGAAAAGGATAGATACAATGTTCATTATTCTATGCAGAATAAAATTGTAGAATGGTGAAAATTTCATGATTCAAGAATTGTGAATCTAGTCTTTTTTGCACATGCAGTATATTCAGATCATGAAAACGTAAAATTGTATGCTTTTTATAAAAAACAAAATCACAATACATAATCCCAGAGTCTCTTTAAAAACTTCTGAGATGGTATTTTGGGTTTTTAAAATGTAAAGTGCTAGATATACCTTATGCTTTTAGTCTTTTGTCCTTTCTGTTTTAAAATATTTCCATTTAAATGCAGATTTTGATTTTCCATCTGGGACTAGGTAGAAGCCATTCTATTACACTACTAAAAGAATAATCCACTTTAACACAACATTTCTCCCTAAAGGGATGGTCTTTTCTAGTCATAAGGTATTATTTTTCTCAGAATGATATTAACATTCATGATGTAGTGATTTTATCTTGATTTGAAAGATGTTTTGTTCTGGCAGTAAAAGGGATTAGGGGAATGTCTGTTGTATCCTGTTGCTAAAAAAAATAGCCTTACCTTGCTGAAGATTAGATATTAGTAATTTTCAGAGTGTTATTTAGATGTGAGAAAAGTATGATTTATATTTTTATAATATAAAAAATATTTTAAGCCTAGTGAAATGGAAATTGCAGAATACATTAAATTGAATCTCTAAACATTGATTTGTACAAATGTATTTTGCTGAATAGACCAAGTAACCTGTTTGAAAATTTCTGAACATGTTAATTTTTTTGGTTATGCCACTAAAAGAAATTCTTCAGGCACATTGGAAAAATATTACATGCCTGTAGCTCTTCAGTAGTGTAGATGTGTTGATCTTGTGCATTTAAATTTATTAAAACCTTAAGATAAACAGGCTTGAAATTAATTAAATGGAATGTCTCAGGCAGGAGGAGGGATCCTATGAAGGCCTCTTTGCTGTTTGTTGGGCAAAGTCTTTCCATGCAGAATGTAGCCATCCAAGGTTCATAGCGCACTGGGACACTGTGTCAGTCGCCAGCACCATGCCCCTAGGCACTCTGTCATTCAACCAGGAGATTAATTAACCAGGGGCTTCACATTCTTACTACAGAGTCTCATGTTTTCACAGTCAGTCCTTTCTTATGGCAGAAAATACAAGAAGGGGTTTTTAAATGATAGACAATCAAAAAGTTTTTTCCTTAAAAAAAAAGTGTAATAAGACAGTAATTTTTTGGAAGTAATTTCTCATAGATATTTCTTTTTTGCATGATTGAGTAATTCATTAAGTGAAAACTTTTTAATAAAACGAACATAACATTACAATTCCCAAAGAGAAGCTTACTTTATTATTAGTGTATATCCTTTAAAATGTCTAATTAATGATTAATTAAGTTACACTGAGTAGTGTATACTTAATTATGATGCAAAAATGGCAAATTAATTTAGGTAACCCCAAATCGTGCCTTATTAGCAGATATGTATATTTAGCAAGAATTTAGTTTTTAATTTTAAAAAGTGAATTTTATTCACATTTTCAGTGGCTTTTTGACAGAAGTACTATTTGAATATTATGATTATCCTATCATTCCAAGAGATACCACATAACCTATTAAAATTTTTATAAAAGTAATACTTAAAGTCTTAGTAGTTTCAACTTAGTATTTTTAATGATTGAAGATTCAGGTTTTCAGATCTGTTACATTTTATACTAATTTCATTTCCTATGAGATTCTTTAAGTGTAGTAACAGTTCATAAATACTTATATTTCACAGGGATGGATGAAAACTTAGTCATGATGGAAATTTTTCATTCTTAATTTGGGACTATCATTTGTCTGAGGATGACCATGGGAGGTGCTGTTCTTAAAATGAAGCACTGTGTGCGAGTTTGTGTGTGTGTGTGTGTGTGTATACATAAACATATTACAATAAAGTATTTGTATATTAGATTTTTAAAATTAGTAAATTAAGATTTGCCTTCTAAGATTATGCCTACTCTCAGTTCATTTTTTAAACAGTCTTAATTCTAGATTACATTAAACATTATAAATTGTGAATAAAAGAAGAATAAATTCATTTCCCAGGGTAAAATGTACTTTGTGGCTTTTATATTTTAAAAACAGGGAAGCAAGAAAAGGCAGTAAGCAGGGGAAAGAAAAAAGTAGGAAGAATGGCCATTGGTTTTTAAGTCTTCTTACTAACTTAGAGTCAATTTTCTTTTTCTTTTTTTTTTTTTTCCAACACTGTCAGTTTTTTATTGTTCTCCCAGAAAATTTAGTTTGTTGTCGTAAATAAAAGAGAAATCATTCTTAAACAGATATTGCTTTTAATTCAATGTATGATTACCCTTTGCCACAGGTACTTTTAGGGGCTTTTATAAAAAATAAAATTCATTAAAAATGCAATTAAAAATCTTTTGTTAATAACTGCTTGAGTGACTGTCTTGTAATTGACTCATTACAATAAAAAAGCAACTGTTAAAAAATCTTGACAATGAGATACAGTACAAAATGAACTCTTTATAGTAGGCCCTAAGCAATTACAAGAGCATGTAGGTGAACATAAAACCATGTGATTCAGAAACTTTAGAACAACTTTCTCATTTATATAAATATCAGAAACTTAGATCATGCCATAATATATGCCAGAGAAATGGGCTTCTTCTCTTATTTATGTTTTCAATTGAAGAATAAACTTGGGTAGTATTCTGTCTAAAAGCTTACAGTCAGATTTTATTTTACTTCTTCAACTATCATTTCAGTTGACTTAAATTACAAAGTTGTAATCAGGAAATCTTTATTTCTGTTGGGGCTAAACTAACAAAGACAATATTGTTGTACAAGCTATCATTATTACCTACCTGGCTTGCTGTTGATAATACAGGGAAGAGTGAAAATAGTTCTTTTTCAAGAATCAGACTTTAAATTTGGGCCTGGAGATTTTTGTTAGTAAGCTAATAGTCTATGTAGTTAGTATTTAGTAGTGGGATCTCTGAGTCAAAAGATATGGCTAGTTTTGTCAGGTTTTTTTTTTTTTTTTTTTTTTAGCATACTTCTTTTTCCCTTAAGAGATGAGATACTGTGGCAGAACATATGTAGGGAACTGGCCTTGATATTTGGGAGATCTAGGTTCAAATACCTCCTAGGACATGTATGACATGCATGATTCTGGGCAAATCACCTAACTCCTCAGTTACCCATTCCATTTTTTTTAAGACTAGTAGTTCTAATTAAAAAGACAGAGACAAAGTGAGAGAGAGAAAGACAGAGACAGAGAGAGTTCTATCCAAAATATTATATGTTCTGATTTTACTTGAGAATGTAAACTTTAAGTGAATTTTATTATTTTTTCAATTATTTTCTTAGTATAGCATTAAATCCATTTAGAACTATAAATGGATTTAATACAGTTGAATAGCCCAAACTTGAGCAATAAATACTCCTCAAATCTGTCTTTATTTCTTTAGTGCATATTTTGTTATTTTAATTTAACTATCTTGAATGTAACTTGCTAGATTCCCAGGTCATCCAACACTTCATTTCCTATCAACTTCACTCTTGGTCTGTTTTCTACTATTTCCCTGACTTGGGCATCTTTTCCCCAGCCCTCTTCTTCCTTCCAGCTTCCTTTTGGATATTATTTTACCCTATTATAATATATGCTTATTGCTGACTAAAATGATCTTTATATATCCTATCAATATCTGTATCTTTAGTACAATGCCTGGCACATAGCAGGTATTTAATAAATGTTTATTGAGTAACTAGAGTAACTCTCTGATATTTTATCTATTTTTTAACTTATTTTGAATGGGATTTTCCCTATTTCTAGTGAACTTCTGGGAATTAAAAAAATTTCTTTTGCTACTTTACAGAAGTTTATAGTCTCAATGTTCACTTGGCATTTTCTAATCAGTCATCAAATCATTTGATACTGGCTAAGAAATAGAGTGATGGATCAGTGGAATAGATAAACTACACATAACACAATAGTCAAGACCTATTGCAATCTAGTGTTTATTAAATTCCCTAACTCTAGCTTCTGGAATAAAAACTAGTCCACTATTTGACAAAAAATTGTTGGGAAAACTGGGAAAAAATGTCAGAAAATCAGTATAGACTTACATCTCACATACCCCACATCAAAATAAGGTCAAAATGGATACGTACTTTTGGTAGAAAGGATGATACCATAAAAAAATTAGGAAGACAAGGGATAATTTACCTATCAGATCTTTGGAGAAGGGAATAATTTATGACCAAAGAAGAACTAGAGAGCATTATGAAAGGCAAAAGGTTCAACTTTGATTACATTAAATTAAAAAATTTTTGCACAAACAAAACCACCAGAAACAAGATTAAAAGGGAAGTACAAAGCTGGGAAAAAATCTGTACAGCCAGTATTTCTGATAAAGGTCTTATTTCTAAAATATATGAAGAACTGTGTCAAATATATAAGAATACAAGTCATTGCCCACTTCATAAATGGTCCAAGGATATGAACACAGTTTTCAGATGATGAAATTAAAGCCATTTGTAGCTTTAGGAAAAAATACTATAAATCTCCATTGATTAGAGAAATGAAAATTAAAACAACTCTGAGGTTCCAATTATTTTCCCCATTTTATGAAACAAATGATTTAGGCATAGAAACTTAAGTAACTTGACCACTGTGACTCAGTGGGTGTCTACTATAGACAGAGTTTGAATATAGAACTTTGATTCCAAGTGCTCTTTTAAAAGAAAACAAAATATTAACACAGAGGGTCAGTTCAGAGCCCTAGATTCAATATTTGCTTTTGACACATACTAATTGTATGAGACCTTCCTCTCACCCTCTTTCTGACCCCATCCTCACCTCTTCTGTTTTCTATGATTTACATATTCTGTGCTCCTTGCTGTTCCTCCAAGTAAACATTCCACTTCCCAGCTCTGTGCATTTTTACTAGCTGTCTTCCATTTGGAATTCTCTTGCTCTTCATTTCCACCTTCTGACTTCCTCTGAATCTCAACTAAAAAAATCCTACCCTCTGTAGAAAGCCTTTCCAATTCTACTTAATTCGAATATTTTTTCTCTGTTGATTATTTCCAATTTATTTTGTATATGACTTGTTTTTATATGGTTATTTGCATATTGTCTCCTCTATTAGACTGAATTCCTTAAAAGCAATGACTATTTTTTTGCTTTTCTTTATATAGCACAGTGCTTGGCACATATGAGGGGCTTAATAAATGTTTATTGACTGACTATGGGCAGTCAATATTGGTGCCACAGGCAACTCTCTAATGTTAGAGGTGTATTACATGATTATCCAGTCTGCAAGTGGGAGGTCCCTCAAAAGACAAAATCATGGGTCCAGACCAAAACAAATGTAGTACTTTCTAATATACCATTTTCCCACATGTTTTATCTCAGTCAATTTTCATGATAACTTTATTATATGCATGTATACACATGTGTATGTGTGAGAGATATTTTTATTGTTTGCATTGTGCAGAGGAGGAACTGATTCCTAGAGAAATATACTCAAAGTCACCCAAAGAATGAACAAATGACTGAGCTGCAACCTGACCTCAGATCTTCTGACTTCAAGTTCATTGCTCTATTTGCCATACATTGGAGCCGTTTAAATAAGTGAACTAAATAGTTTTGGGTAAATAAATATATGTATGTGAATTATTTAGTTATTAAAAAGTGTAATAAATCCCACCACCAAATAAATGCTAAATAACATTACTATGAAAATAAAATTTCCGCATGCCAGGAAGTAAAATCCAAAATTAATGTGAATTTAAATGAATACAGCTGTTGTTGGAATACATTTTCTGGGCAACAAACTACAAATGATGCAGTAACTACATGGTATTCATTTAAGTAAATCATTGGTGAAAGAATAACGCACCAGAAAAATAATTCTCTAGATGGAGGCTAATATTTTCCACACTATAATAATGTAATAACAACAACAACAACACACAGTATATTCTGAAATCAGCAGAAAGAGAAGCTTTCACTTCTTAGATAAAGTGAAAGATTTACAAATGAGTACAATAAATGTACTGTGTAATTGTGTAAACATTGTTGCTTTTTATTGTCTTCTTACATTGCCACTTGAAAAGTTTTACTCTCAATATTTCTTTTTATTTTCTTTTACACATGAAGAATTTATAAAGTTTAAATCAACCTTATGATAAAATTGTTACATTTTTTAAAAATCAGCTAAAAAAAAACATGAGCTCAACAGATAGTCAAGGAAGTTTGAGATGAAGGGGTTGTTCAGAGTCCATAGTCTATTTTCTTAATAAATTAACAGTTGAAGCCCTCTGCTGAAGAGAGTGGGGAATGGGAGATATGGAAGCTTGAAGAGAGAAGATAAGATTTGGAATAGCTTTTGTGAGGAGTAAGATAAGAAATCAACCAGAACAGTATAAAAGTATTGCTTGCTCAGTATTTCCAGTATAACATTCTTTCAGTATATTCTCTATTTATACAGAGGTAACCTAATGTGATGAATAAAGAATTGGCCTGAGAATGAGGAAGTACTGGTTTGGAGTTCCATCTCAGATAATTAGCGTGACACTGGGCATTTCAGTTATTCGTTTGTAATATGGGGCTCATAATAATATATTGTTCTTTAGGAATTAAATGAGATAATTGCTATGTATCACATGCAGATCGAGAGATTGGTAGTTAGGTAGATAGATAGATGTAAGTTATTAGTAATAAATTAGAAGTTCCCCCAAGGCCAGACTCTTTTATTTTTGTATTTGAATCTTTATTTACCTTTGTAGCTTAGTGCAAAATAGATAGATTATATTTGCTAATTATCTACAAGAATATATTACTCTCAAATTTAAAAAAAGAGTTAATATATTCTTTTAGTCTGTGGGAATAGAGTATAATAATATCATGAAATCATAAAATCTAAATTAGATGAGACCTTAGAGTAGAAACTTCTTTTGTAAAAATCTTTTTGACAATGCTGTATGAAGAGGTATTCTGATGGAAGTGGATATCTTCAACATAAAGAAGATCCAACTCACTTCCAGTTGATCAATGATGGACAGAAATAACTACACCCAGAGAAGGAACACTGGAAGTGAATGTAAATTGTTGGCACTACTGTCTATCTACCCAGGTTACTTATACCTTCGGAATCTAATACTTAATGTGCAACAAGAAAATGGTATTTACACACATATATTGTATCTAGGTTATACTATAACACATGTAAAATGTATGGGATTGCCTGTCATCGAGGGGAGGGAGTGAAGGGAGGGGGGGGGATAATTTGGAAAAATGAATACAAGGGATAATATTATAAAAAAAAATTACTCATGCATATATTCTGTGGGAAAAAATTCTAAATAAAAAAATAATTTAAAAAATCTTTTTGACAATAGCTCTATTAATTAGGAAATTCTTTTCTCATATTAAAATGAAATATACATCCCAGCAATTCCATACTTTGCTCCTCCTTCTTTTATAATTAAGCAAAACAAGTCTAATATCTATTTCAAATGCTCTTAGTCAAGCTTTTAAGGACTTCTACTATCTGGTTCTATGTGTTACAGTATAGGCGTGCATACTTTCCAAGTTTTAGCTTGGGCTAATTATTCCTAAAGTTCACATTCCATCTCCCAATTCTTAAGCCATACCTTGAATTCATTTCTCCCTTATTGTTGCCTCTCAGAAGCTTTGTTAGAGGTTTGTCAACTCATCAATGTGGCTATTATAATAATAATAGTTTCTAACTTCAATCTGATATTTTAATATAGCAAGTTTACTAAAATAGAAGTGTTTGTTCCAATGTTTGAAACAAAGATCAAAGAAGAATAACTTGCAAATAGTAGGATGCATCTAGAATCTCAAAAGATACATCTTATGTGGGAAATTATGCCATTTGTAGACATTGCAAAACATCAAGATAGCTGCATAAATATTTTTTCAGTTAATTAACTATTTCTTTCCTGTATAAATATCAGCAAATGTCAAAATAATTTTTCAGCTACATTATCATGTGGAGTTGTCAGTAGACATTCATCCTCTATACTTATTAAATGGTTGATAAATGTTCCAAAAACTTTCAGCTTCATATTCAGTTCTTTTAATACAACACACAAGCATATTACCCAAACCAAATCCAATATCAGTGGGACAGAAATTAATATCAGCAACAAAAACAACCCCTCCAAAAAAAACCCAAGATAAAATAATACAGGAT
Organism: Sminthopsis crassicaudata; assembly: GCF_048593235.1. Taxonomy (NCBI): domain Eukaryota; kingdom Metazoa; phylum Chordata; class Mammalia; order Dasyuromorphia; family Dasyuridae; genus Sminthopsis; species Sminthopsis crassicaudata. The sequence goes on along the minus strand of NC_133618.1, from coordinate 265,093,098 downwards.
AATATAAGAGCTTAACATTAATTCAATCAGCAATAATTGCATTCTGCCTCTCACACTGGTCTATGTTATATAAATTCCAAATAATCTAGAATTCTAAAAAAACAAGTTACAATGTTAATCATATTTCAATCTCCTATTCAATCATGTTCTTTGGGAAAACAAAGCTAACAAAGATTTACAATCAACTTCATAGTTCAGTTTTAGTGCCAACAACTTCTATACACTGTGTAACCATCAAATTTTATATTTCTATTACATGTACACAATTCTGATTTCTTGTGATTTGCATTATTTCCTCTGGGTTCATTTTTTCTTATCTTTTGTTGAGTTCTCTTGTGGGGACATAACTGTTCCTTCTTGATTTAGGCTTACTTAATATATGTAGCCAATTGGCTAGAGGGTACCTTATACTTAAATATACATATTAAATATACTTAAATATAAATAAAAATATTTTATTTTTAGTTCCTAACAGAGCAATACTTAAAAAAGAACAAAAACAACACTAATGAAAAAGAATATTTAAGATAATTTTTGCCTTATTTATTTAATATTTTTCTTAATTACATTCAAAACAATTTTTTAACATTTATTTTTAAGATTTTGAGTTCTAAGTTCTTGAAACCACGTGTGAAACATTTACATAAAAGTCAAGTTGTGAAAGGAAACATATATTTCCCACCCTAATGAAAATAAAAACCTTCAAGACAAATTAAGTTAAAAATAAAGAGAAATAGTAATAGAGATGCTTCGATCTCTATATATAGACACAATCAGTTCCTTCTCTATGTATGGATAGGATTTTTATCCTAAGTCCTTCAGAATAGGTGTGGATAACTAGTACTGAGAATAACAAAGTCATTTACAGCTGGTCATCCCAGAACATTGCTATTACTTTATATACAGTATATTTGACTTTGTTCATGGAGGACTTTGTAGATTTTTTTCCCCTTGCTTCAAATATTTGTTTTTTACAATTGCTATTGTTAATTGTATTTCCCCCCATTTATTCTCTATCTCCCCTTTTACCCTGTTCTTCCTCAAAAGTGTTTTGCTATTGACCACTCCCTTCCTCCTCTAATTTTCCCTCTCTTATCATCCTCTTCCCCCTTTCCATGTAAGACAATTATAATGGCTAACATTGATATAGTCATTTAGATTTCATAAACTGTCTTATGTATATCATCACAATTAGTTTTTACATTACTGTAATGTTGCAGTACAATCCATTTTCATTCTTTTAAGGTAAGCAATCAGGTTTATATAGATCATGTCTATTTTCTAGAATTACACAGCCAGTAGATATTGGAAGTAGAACTGGAAGGAGAATCTAAATCCATGTCTCCTTTGATTCCAGATCCTTTCAGTGTATCCTACTGTGGTTCTTTTATACATAATTTTAAGCAACTATTTTTTTTTTTTGTAGTTAAACCATGATTTTGATTTCTTCTGCTAGCTCTTAATATTCTGAAAGTTTTTCATTACATATAGTCATATATATTGGCAGGATAACCTAACCAAAGTAAACCTACTCAAAGGTTGAGAGAATGCTTTTCTTATTTTTAGAAAATATTTTAATTTAAATAACTGATTAAAACCTTTTCACATTGCCCAAAATTTCTCTTTATATTTTATTCCTTCTCCCTTTCCCAGAAAACTGTACCATATAACAAAGAATTTTTTAATCCCCCCATACCTCCCTGCCCCCCCCCCCCAAAAAAAAGAAGAAGAGAAAAAGATAAGAAAAAACAATCAGGAAGCTCAATCCATACATTTTTTTAAATTTGAAAATATATTAATTTCACATGTATAACCTATAATAAATTACCATCTTGGGGACAGGAGAGGGAAAATTTTGAAGTCAAAATTTAAAAAATATTTTAAAAAAAATTTTATCCGTAATGAGAAAAATTAAGTATTCTGTGTGTATGTGTGTGTGTGTGTATGTGTGTATGTACACACACATATGCAATATTCCACACTTTTGGACCTCTCACCTTGGCAAAGAAACAGAAGTATTTTCTCACATGTCTTTGTGGACATGTTTGTTCATTTTAAATTTTGAAACACTGATATTTGATTGTTTTGTGATTGTTCTATTTACTTTGAAGTGATCATATTCATGAAGTAATCATTATCAATCAAAATCATTTGAACAATCATTATGTTGTATCCTTGACTTTGCTTGCTTTACTCTGCATCAGTTATTTGAGTTTTTCTGTGTTCCACTATAGTCATCATATCTATCATTTTATAGCAGTGTAATGTTCCATTATACTCATGTATCACAATTTCTTGATCCATTCCCCATCTACTTTTCTTCCACTTCTATGTTACCATAAAAAGTGTTGCTATAACTATTTTGGTTCGTATAGTCAATAAGAACATATCTAATATGTGTCAAGTATATATGTAGAGTAGTAAAGTTTCTTTGGATCAGACAGGATGAATATTTTAGTTGCCTTATTTTTATAATTCTAAATTGCTTTATAGAATAGTTGTAGTAATTTATAGCCCCTCCAAGAATGCATTAAGGTACTTCTCTTTCCTTTCCACAATATTTCCAGCATAGGTTATTCCCATCTTTCTGTTATCTTTACCAATTTGTATGAGATTGTTTTGGCTTTCATTTTTCTTATTATTAGTGATCTGGAACATTTTTTCATATATTGTTTCATTGTTAATTTGTTGTTCAATTATGTGACTCTTCATAACCTATATGGAGTTTTCTTGGGAAAGATACAGGAGTGATTTGCCATTTCCTTTTCTAGTATATTAAAGTAAACAGAGGTTAAGTGACATGGCACACAGCTAGTGGCCAGAGTAAATTTGAACTCAGGTCTTCCTACATTCCTACAAGCTGGAGCCACCCAGCTGCCTCCATAGTTTACAATGATTCTTTTGAGAGCTACAGTTGTTCATATCCCTTTATCTATTGAGGGAATGGCTGTTGACAGACATGTAACCTCTGCATACACATATACTGACAAAGGTATATTTATGTATATATGAATGTGTGTATTCTTTGTCAAAGGCTTTTCTGCATTTCTTGAGATAATCTTTTAAAAATACGATTAGTTATGTTTATTGTTTTCCTAATATTGAATAGTTTTTGCATTCCTGGTATAAATGCAACTTGGTCACAATGATTAATTTCTTAGATGAATTGTTTTATTTTGTTTGAAAAGTATAGTTAAAAGTTTTAGATTCTTATTGTTCTTTGATTTCCTTATGCTTCCTTTTGGTGGAGTTAAGATTATATTTCCATCAGAAAAGGAGTTTGGTAAAGTGTTTTCATTCTCCATTTTTTGAGAATAATTTGTGTATCATTGGCCGTAGTCATTTTTGAAAGTTTGATTAAATTCTCTGAAACTCCATGCTATTACCATCCATCCCATTTGGTAGTTCCTATTTGGTAATTTTATTTCCTTTCATCATGTTGGTTTATTTCAGATCCCTGGAGTTGTATTAGTTTGGAGACACACATGCACACACATGCAAACATATGTATATAAGAATATAATTCTCTTTCTTGTATGTTTTCAGTTTTGTTATCATAGATTCTGAAATTTTGTGTCTTTTATTTTTTCTATTTGTTTATTTGTTTTTATTATTTATTTCTTATCTATATTATTTTGTTTTGTTATTACTTCATCTTGTTCATTTGCTATTTTGTTGATATGATTTTCTGCTGTCCTATTTTTAAGTAAACCTAGCGAAAGAGTTACAATTTTATTAGTCCTTTCTTAGAAAGTACCTTTATGGTTTTTTAAAAAGTCATTTCTATATTCTTTTTAGTTTATAATTTACTTTTTTCTTCTTTAATGTTCAATATCTTTTTTATTGTGCTTATTTTTAAAAATTTTATTAACATTTTAATTTCCTTTTTTTTTTAAGCTTTTTATTTACAAAACATATGCATGGATAATTTTACAACATTGACCCTTGCAAAACCTTCTGTTCCAAAATTTCCCCTCCTTCTCCCCACCTCATTCCCTGGTAGCAGGTAGTCCAGTATATAACATTTTAATTTTCAAATGCAAAATCAGTTCATTAATCCTCTCTTTTTATCTTTTGATTTATTTATATTTTTAGCAACAGCATTTCCCATACCCATTCCTATTAAAAACTACTATAGAGCATAGTTTTCCTTAAAATGATAAGCTGCAAATATATTTTTGAAATTTTTTTTATTTATTAATTTTATAATTATAATTTTTTTGACAGTACATATGTGTGGTTAATTTTTTTTTTTTACAACATTATCCCTTGTATTCACCTTTCCAAATTTTCTCCTCCCTCCCTCTACTCCATCCCCTAGATGACAGGCACTCCCATATATAATAAATGTGTTATCGTATATCCTAGATACCATATATGTGTGTAAAACCAAATTTCTTGTTGCCCTGTAAGAATTGATTCCGAAGGTATAAGTAACCTGAGTAGAAAGACAATAATGCAAATTTACACTCATTTCCCAGTGTTCCTTCTCTGGATGTAGCTGTTTCTGTCCATCATTTTATCAACTGGAACTGAATTGGATCTTCTCTATGTTGAAGATATCCATTTCAATTAGAATATATCTTCATACAATATCGTTGTTGAAGTGTATAGTGATCTCCTGGTTCTGCTCATTTCACTCAGCATCAGTTCGTGCAAGTCTCTCCAAGCCTCTCTGTATTCATCCTGCTGGTCACTTCTTACAGAGCAATAATATTCCATAACATTCATATACCATAATTTACCCAATCATTCTCTAATTGATGGGCATTCATTCATTTTCCAGTTTCTAGCCACTAAAAAAAGAGCTGCCACAAACATTTTGGCACATACAGGTCCCTTTTCCTTCTTTAGTATTTCTTTGGGATATAAGCCCAATAGTAGCACTGTTGGATCAAAGGATATGCACAGTTTGATAACTTTTTAGGCATAGTTCCAAATTGCTCTCCAGAATGGCTGGATTCTTTCACAACTCCACCAACAATGCATCAGTGTCCCAGTTTTCCCACATCCCCTCCAACATTCATCATTATCTTTTCCTGTCATCTTAGCCAATCTGGCAGGTGTGTAGTGGTATCTCAGAGTTGTCTTAATTTGCATTTCTCTGATCAGTAGTGATTTGGAACACTCTTTCATATGAGTGGATATAGTTTCAATTTCATCATCTGAAAATTGTCTGGTCATATCCTTTGACCATTTATCAATTGGAAAATGGTTTGATTTCTTATAAATTAGAGTCAGTGCTCTATATATTTTGGAAATGAGGCCTTTATCAGAACCTTTAACTGTAAAATATTTTCCCAATTTGTTACTTCCCTTCTAATTTTGTTTGCATTAGTTTTGTTTATACAAAAGCTTTTTAATTTGATGTAATCAAAATCTTCTATTTTGTGATCAATAATGATCTCTAGTTCTCCTCTGGTCATAAATTCCTTCCTCCTCCACAAGTCTGAGAGGTAGACTATCCTATGTTCCTCTAATCTATTTATGATCTCATTCTTTATGCCTAAATCATGGACCCATTTTGATCTTATCTTGGTATATGGTGTTAAGTGTGGGTCCATATCTAATTTCTGCCATACTAATTTCCAGTTTTCCCAACAGTTTTTTTCAAATAATGAGTTTTTATCCCAAATGTTGGTATCTTTGGGTTTGTCAAACACTAGATTGCTATAGTTGTACCCTATTTTGTCCTGTGTACCTAATCGGTTCCACTGATCAAGTAATCTATTTCTTAGCCAATACCAAAAGGTTTTTGGTGACTGCTGCTTTATAATATAGCTTTAGATCAGGTACAGCTAGACCACCTTCATCTGACTTTTTTTTCATTAATTCCCTTGAAATTCTCAACCTTTTGTTCTTCCTTATGAATTATGTTGTTATTTTTTCTAGGCCTTTAAAATAGTTTCTTGGAAGTCTGATTGGTATAGCAGTAAATAAATAGATTAGATTGGGGAGTATTGTCATCTTTATTATATTCGCTTGGCCAATCCAAGAGCATTTAATGTCTTTGCAATTATTTAAATCTGACTTTATTTTTATGACAAGTGTTTTGTAATTTTGCTCATATAATTCCTGACTTTTCTTTGGTATATAGATTCCCAAATATTTTATACTCTCGACAGTTGTTTTGAATGGAATTTTTCTTTGTATCTCTTAAATTTAATTTTGAGATATTTATGTCCTAATATATGGTCAATTTTTGTATAGGTTCCATGAATTGCTGAGAAGAAAGTATACTCCTTTCTATCACCATTCAGTTTTCTCCAAAGATCTATCATACCTAATTTCTCTAATGTTCTATTTGCCTCTTTAATTTCTTTCTTATTTGTTTTGTGGTTTGACTTATCTAATTCTGAGAGTTCAAGGTTGAGATCTCCCACTATTATAGTTTTGCTGCCTATTTCTTCTTGCAACTCTCTTTACTTCTCCTTTAGGATGCTATACCACTTGGTGCATATGATTAGTATTGATATGGCTTCATTGTCTATGCTACCCTTTAACAGTATATAGTTTCCTCCCTTATCTCTTTTAATTAGATCAATTTTTGCTTTTGCTTGATCTGAGATAAGGATGTCTATCCCTGTTTTTTTTTTTTACTTCACCTAAAGCATAATAGATTCTGCTCCAGCCTTTTCCCTTTACTCTGTATGTATCTCCCTGCTTTAAATGTGTTTCCTGTAAACAACATATTGTAGGGTTCTGACTTTTGATCCAGTCTGGTATCTGCCTCCGCTTAATGGGAGAGTTCATCCCATTCACCTTTACAGTTAAAATTACTAATTCTGTATTTCCTGCCATCATATTATCCCCTGATTATGCTTTTTTCCCCTTGTCTCCCTGAACTCCTTCTCCAGTATCGAATTTATGGACCCCACTTGTGTCACGCAGCCCTCTCTTTTTAGCATCCCCCTCCCTTCTTTTAAATCTCTTCCCCTTTCTTATACCCTTCTCTTATTCCTCTTTTCCTTTTCCCTTTTCCTCTCCCCACTTTTAATGAGATGAGAGAGAATTCTCTGAAAAACAAATATGTCAATTATTTACTCTTTGAGCTTACTCTGATGAGAGTAAGATTCACACAATGTACCTCCCCCTCTCTAAATTCCCTCAGATGTGGTCAATTTTTTTTGCCTCTTCCTGGGATGTAGTTTCCCTTTTTTTATCTCTCCTTTCCCTTTTTCTGATACTATCCCCTTTCCTTTACTACTTCCTTTTTTTAATGTTATATCATGTGGACTTTCTGTATATCCGCAACAGAGATACAGTTCTCAAGAGTTCTTTTTACCTTTTTTTGCTTCTCTTGAGTCTTGTGGATGGAGATCAAAATTTTTGTTTAAGTCTGTTTTTTTTTTCTTCTTAGAAACAAATGTAATTCCTCTGTTTCATTAAATGTCCATCTTCCATGGAAGAAAATGCTAACCGTAGCTGGGTAGTTTATTCTTGGTTGCATTCCAATTTCGTTTGCCTTTCGGAATATGATATTCCAAGCTCTTGTGGATGCAGCCAGATCTTGAGTGACCCTTATTGTGGCATCTTGATATTTGAATTGTTTTTTCCTAGCTGCTTGCAATATTTTTTCCTTAGTCTGGTTGTTCTGTAGCTTGCCACAATGTTCCGCAGAGTTTTTTTTTGTTTTGTTTTGTTTTTTAAGGGTCTTTTTCAGAAGGTGTTCAATGAATTCTTTCAACACCTATTTTCCCTTCTGTTTCTATTATCTCTGGACAGTTCTCTTTGATTATTTCCTGTAAAATAGAATCTAGGCTCTTTTTTTCATCATAATTTTCAGGAAGTCCAATGATCCTCAGATTCTCTCTCCTAGAGCTATTTTCCAGGTCTGTCAATTTTCCCAGTAAATATTTGACGTTTTTCTCCAGCTTTTCATTTTTTTTTTTGTTTTGTTTTGTTTGACTGATTCTTGACGTCTCAATGAATCACTCATTTCTGTTTGTTCAGTCCTTATTTTATTGAGTTATTTTCTTCATTCACATTTTTAAATTCTTTTTGTATATGTCCAATTGAGTTTTTAAATGAATTATTTTGCTCTGTGGAATTTTTTTCCATTTCACTAATTTTTTTAGTGAGTTATTTTCTTTTTCCAATTCACAAATCCTACTTTCTTGGAAATTTTTATCTTTTCCAGTTCAGAAATCCTACTTTCCTGTGATTTTTTAACCTTTTCTAATTCACAAATTTTGTTTCCCTGCACTTCCTGTAAATTCTTTATCTTTTCCAACTCAAATTTCAGGACATTGTTATTCTCTAGCATAGCTTCTCTTTCCTTTCCCCATTTTTCTTCTAACTCTCTTAACTTTTTAATAGTCTCTTCTAGGAGAGAGTTATGTAATAGGGGGCAGGTATCATTCCCCTTTAGGGTATTCTCTGGAGACTGTTGTTAGTCGCCTCAGGGTTGGATATCTGTCCTTTCTCTGTATAGAAGGTGTCAATCGTTCTCTTCAATTTCTTACTCATTATTAAAAATCTGTGGGGTTTGCCCTTTTTGGTAAGAAATTTACTAGCTTTCTCCCAGATAGGATAGAATGCATCACTTTTGTAAAAGGGCTAAGAGAAAGCTCTGGGAGAGAGTCCCCCCCCCACCCCCCTGAAATGCCTCAGAGGTGGTTATCATGGCTGTGTTGCAGGGAGTACCCAATGAGGAACCCCTGCTGTGTGGCCTAGCGACTTCCCTGAGGCTAGAGGCTGAACAGTGAAAGCGTCACAACCCCAGGCCAAAGTCCCCTGTTGGGCCGTGGATATTAGCAGCTGACCCTGGGAAAAGCCCCTCTGCTCAAACTGGAAGTCTCTGCCGGGAGAGCACAGTCGCTGCTGGGGGAGTTCCACTGCCTCAGGCTGAGCCCCACACTATGTGGATTAGAGGCTGCCCTGGGCTGTGTCCCCCACTGTTCAGGTTCTTAACTGCCCCAAGGAAAAGCCCCGGATGGTAGAAGGCGGCTGCACAGCTGTGCTGAGATTGGTGTTGGGGTTACTTCTGGTTTGGGGTAGTTATAGGTTCTGGTGTTTTTGTTTGTTTGTTAGTTTGTTTTTTTAAAAGTGGCTTTGATTTCTCTTCTGATCTGTTGTTTTACAAGCAGAGTAGAGCTATCAGCCTATGCCAGATTCCTCTATTCTCTAACCCCAGAGTTCTCCCAGCCCATTTGGCACAATGTGCTAGCCCCTAGTCCATCCCTCTCTGTGCTGCTTTTTTTTTTTTACTCCCCTCTAGACTGACCTTTTCTGATGAAATTCCAGATTCACTTCGCTGGTAAGTTGTGCTTCTAATCCTTGTAGTTTTTATCAGTCCAGGGTTATTTTTGTGGCTGTTTTAACTAGTTGAGGGTAAAAGGGAGCTTAGAAGTTCGCATGTATCTTATCTGTCATCTTGGCTCAGCTCCCCCAAGCTGCAAATATCTAAAACCATCAGTAAACATGTATAAACTAGAAGCATTTCCAGTAAGATCAGGGGTGAAACAAGGTTGTTCATTATCACCACTGTTATTCATTAATGTACTAGAAATGTTAACTTTATTTATAAGAGAAGAAAAAGAAATTGGAAGAATTAGAGTAGGTAAAGAGGAAACAAATCTTTTCAGATAACATGATGATATACTTAGAGAATCCTAGAAAATCAACTGAAATTACTGGAAATAATAACTTTAGTAAAGTTGCAGGATATAAAATAAACCCATGTAAATCATCTATATTTTTATATATTATCAACAAAGTCCAGCAGTAAGATATAGAAAGAGAAATATCATTTAAAATAACTTTAGATAATATAAAATATTTGAGAGTCTACCTGCTGAGAAAGCCAGGAACTATATGAATACAATTGCAAAACATTTTTCCTCAAATAAAATAAATAATTGGAAGACTTTCAAATGTTCAAGAATAGGCCGAACTAATACAATAAAAATGACAATTCTACCTAAATTAATCTACTTATTCAGTATCCTGAATAAGTAGATTAAGAAATCTTAATCTGCCAACTGACAAGAATTTACTTTATAGCATTAGAAAAAATAATAACAAAATTTATCTGACAAAAACAAAAGGTCAAAAATTTTAAGGGGATTAATGTAAAAAAATACAAAGGAGAGTGGCCTAGCTGTACCAGACTTAAAATTGGATTATAAAGTGGTGGTATTCAAAACCATTTGATACTGGCTGAGAAATACAGTAATGGATCATTGGAATAGGTTAGGTTCACAAGACACAATAATCAGTGACTATGGTAATCTAGTGTTCGATAAGCCCAAAGGCTCCAGTTTTTGGGATAAGAATTCACTATTTGATAAAAATTGTGGAAAAACTTGAGATTGTATGGCAGAAACTAAGATTTACCAACATCTAATACTGTATACCAGGGGTACTCAAATTACGGCCCACGGGCCAGATGCAGCCCGCTGAGGACATTTATGCAGTCCGCCGGGTTATGACAAAATCAGCCTGGAAGTGACTTTGACCTAAACTTGAATTAGCAATGCATACTTCTGGCACTGGGCTGAGATGGGAGAGACAGAGTAGGAGGCGATAGTGAGGTGAGTTCCCAGACCGGGGTTTATGGTGTGGGGAAGGGAGAGAGATGTAGAAGACGGAGAACTGACGGCCTATGGCCTTGTAAAGCAACCGAAGCCACTACAACAGACAGGCGCAAGGGATGTACAGTGCATGCTGCGCATGGCCGCTGCTGGGGGAATATATGGTCTGTGTCTGGTGCATGGGTATGGTAACAGTTAGTACTACAAGTCCCAGCTTGACTCTATCATAGTCATTATGCTGTAATGACAATGTAACAGCTTCCTCTCTTGCACATGTTGCAGTACTGACTGCTATTGTCGCCCAGAGTGAGGCTCCTGGTACCAGGCCATGGCCCTGTATCCATAGTGACCTCATGTCTGGCTGTTGTGGTCATCAGTTTTATCATTGTGTGTATGTTTGTAGTTTCATAAAGAGATGCAATATTGCTAACATATGTCATCACCTTATAATCACTGGGGGTCTGACCTTAGTGCCCCCCCCCCACTTATCCTGAGTATGAGGGGATGCAGAGCTGGTATACTGCTTCATCCCCCTCCAGATGCTTAAGGTCCCCATACACTTGTGCAGCTTCAAATCACATGATGACTTTCCCCGGAAGCCCCAATGTACGATTTGTCACTGAAGCTTATTCTGCACATACAATATATCGTGTAGTTATATACATACATGCACAGTCTTGCCTGTGATTATGATAAATACGAGTGCAGCATGTACGATCATGCAGCGCTGGATCATGAGAATTGATCCCAGGATTCAGAGGAAGCCAGGGCATTTGGGAGGGCCACCTGAGCGGTGACTTGTGTGCAGTGAAGGTCTGAAGTGGGAGAGAGTGTGTGGGAAACAGAGGCATCACAGTGCAGAGGCAGCTTGGAGGAAGGTGGGCATTGCAGTCTGTATGTCTCTTGTGTGGCAAAGTTATTGCTGGTATATTGTTTTTGTAGCACTGTATCTATATATATTGGTATTTTACTAATAGCAATTTGGAATCCCTTAGAAATAATGATGTCAAGAAAAAGAAAAATTGACTTGGTGTGTAGGATATTCAAAGAACAGTGGACTTATGATTACTTTTTCATGCAGTATAAGGAAAGAGCTGTATGTCTGATATGCCAGAATATAGTGTCTGTGTTCAAAGAATATAATTTGTGTCAACACTATGAGACTCAACATAAAGATAAATATGATCGTTTGGTTGGAGAAGTGAGAAAAGATAAAATATTAAAACTGAAAAATGCATTGACAACTTAGCAAAATATTTTTGTGAAGTAGAAGCAGCTAAATATTTCATCACTGTGAGCAAGTTTTCAAGTTGCCAACCAATAGCACGCACTGGCAGACTGTTCGTGGAGGGAGAATTTGTTAAAGAATGCCTTTTTTCTGTTGCCAAAGAGATGTGTCCAGAAAAGGCCCATTTATTTAGTACAGTGAGTCTTTCAGGACCTACAATTACACATAGGATTGAAGAAATGGGAGACAATCTGCATTTGCATTTGCAAAACTCCACAAAAAAAATTTCATATTTTTCCTTGGCACTCGATGAAAGCAATGATGTTCGTGATTCTGCACAACTTCTAATTTTTATTCGTGGGATGAGTGATTATTTTAAAGTCATAGAAGAGCTTGCTGCACTGCAAAGCATCAAAGGAACAACTACAGGAGAGGATGTCTATGAAAAGGTTTGCCAGACTATGAATGGTTTGGAGCTGGACTGGGCTAAACTAGCCAGCGTGACAACTGATGGTACCCCTAGCATGGTGGGGTCTAAGAAAGGTATAATTGCTCGCATTAACCAAGAAATGGACAAACATAACCATTCTCATCCAGTAGCCATACACTGCCTCATCCACCAACAAGCGCTATGTAGTAAATCACTGAAGTGGGACTCTGTTATGAAAATTGTGGCATCTTGTGTTAACTTCATTGGAGCTAATGCAATAAATCACAGACAATTTCAAGAATTTCTGTCTCAGCTAAATGTTGAGTATGAAGATGTTCTATATCACAGAGAAGTCCATTGGCTGAATCGAGGGAGAGTTTTGAACCGTTTCTATGACTTACTTCCACAGATTACAACTTTTCTGCTTTCAAAAAATAAAGACAGACCAGAGCTCAATGATGCACAATGGAAATGACATCTTTCCTTTCTAACAGATGTAACAGAGCTACTCAACAATTTCAATATGCAACTTCAAGGAAAGGGGAAGCTCATCTGTGATATGCAATCACATGTCAAAGCATTTGAAGTAAAATTAGGCCTCCTCATCAAACAAGTGAAGGAGGGAAATGTCTGCCATCTCCCCACAATTCAAAATCTGTTAGCAGAAAAACCGCTGATTGTATTCCCAAACAAAACATGTGTGGATTCATTGGAAAAATTGCAAAAGGAGTTCCAATTTAGATTTAAAGAGCTTCATCTCCATGAACAGGACATACAGCTTTTCCATAACCCATTTTCTATTGACATTGAAACCGTGGATACAATTTACCACATGGAACTGGCTGAACTGCAGAATTGTGACTCTCTGAAAGACACATTCAAGCCAAGCACTGTAGCGAGCTGTCGTCTCCAGAAGCTGCCAGATCGCTCTCTGGGAAGAGATCTGCTGTGTCTACTCAAATCTCTCAGACAGATTCTTCTTCCTGTAGTGAACCGTTGTCTCCAGGCAGTTGCTGTTAACTCTTGTCCAGAGAAGTGACTTCCCTTTCTGCAGAGAGCCCCGTCAGGCCTGATGTAATGCAGAGACTTCTCCTCTTCCTGGAGTGCTGTCCTCCAGCCCTTGTCCTTCCCCAGGCAGACTGCTTGTCCAGGCCCAATGTTGCCTCTTTTATCCTCCCAGAGAATGGGCGTGGGATAATGCAAGGGCTTCTGGGAAGAACCACTTCAACCAATGAGCTTGCTCCTTCTAGGATTCCTAAGGTGTAAACTCCCTTTACAGGTCTGAGCCAGAGAACTGTCAAGACAACTTGAGTTCTCACCTAGTAATCCTAACAAAGCAGCCTTCATAATGTCTATGCATCTCTCCCCTCTGAGACATATCCTCATCTCAGGAACCATGCACTCAAAATGGCAACCATCTTTGGCAGCACTTATGTCTGTGAACAGACTTTTTCTAGAATGAAACATTTGAAATCTCCAAACAGATCAAGACTAACGGATGCACATTTGCATCACTCGTTGCAGTGACAAATATGGAACCAGACATTGACCATCTCATTAGCCAAAAGCAGGTCCATAGTTCCCATTGAAATACTGGTAAGTTTGTTGATTTAACTTTACTTCATTTTAAATATTGTATTTGTTCCCGTCTTGTTTCTTCACTTCAAAATAAGATATATGCAGTGTGCATAGGAATTTGTTCATAGTTTTTATTTTTACTATAGTCTGACCCTCCAACAGTCTGAGGGACAGTGAACTGTCCCTCTATTTAAAAAATTTGAGGACCACTGCCCTATACTAAGATAAGGTCAAAATGGGTTCATGATTTAGACGTAAAGGTGATACTATAAGCAAATTAGGAGAACAAGGGATAGTCTACCTTTCAAATCTGTGAAGAAGAAAGGAAATTATGGCCAAAGAAGAACTAGAGAACATTATGAAATGCAAAATAGATAATTGTAATTACATTGAATTAAAAAGGTTTTGTACAAACAAAACTAATGAAGCCAAGATTAGAAAAACAAAGCATGGATAGCATGTCATTTTGCAATAAGTACATTGATGAAAAATCATAGATTTGTTGCAGTTGGAAAGATTTCAAAGATTAGGACAATCTTCATTCTCATGTAATAGATCATTTAGTAGGGCTTGAGCATGGTCTCCTTCTTAGAATCATTATTTGAAATCATTGTAGAAAATGCTAAATTTCTTTTTTTCCTTTTTTTAAAATTTTATAATTATAAATTTTTTTGACAGTATATATGCATGAGTAATTTTTTTATAACATTATCCCTTGTATTCATTTTTCCAAAATTTCCCCTACCTCCTTCTACTCCCTCCCCTAGGTGACAAGCAATCCCATACATTTTACATGTGTTACACTATAACCTAGATACAATATATGTGTGTAAAATCCAATTTTCTTGTTGCATGTTAAGTATTAGATTCCGAAGGTATAAGTAACCTGGGTAGATAGATAGTAGTGCTAACAATTTATTTTAACAATTTACTTCCCAGTGTTCCTTCTCTGGGTGTAGTTGTTTCTGTCCATCATTGATCAACTGGAAGTGAGTTGGATCTTCTTTATGTTGAAGATATTCACTTCCATCAAAATGCATCTTCATACAGCATTGAAGTGTACAGCGATCTTCTGGTTCTATTCATTTCACTCAGCATCAGTTGATGTAAGTCTCTCCAAGCCTCTCTGCTAAATTTCAATGAGAAGTTAATAAAAATTAAAATGTAAATTTTTCCCCATCAAAATTCAAGAATTTCTTGAGATCTCTCTGTGGACCACAGGTTAAGAACCCTTGGAATAGAGGAATGGGAACTATATATTTAAGTTCTGTAAGATTTTAAGAGGTAGGAAAGGAGAGTGAGGGAAATCCTTAACTGAATGGGAATAGGAAAGACTTAATTAAAAATATAAATTATTGCTTTAGTTTATAAAAGAAGAATAAGCTTTCCAGCAGCTTGGATAGAATGTTAGCTCTGGAGTCAGGAAGATTCATTTTCCTAAATTCAAATCTGACCTCAGATACTTTTTAACTGTGTGACTAGACAAGTCACTTATCCCTGCTTGACTTCCTTTCCTTATCTGTAAAATGAGCAGGAAGGAAATGGCTAATCACTCAAGTGTCTATCTGCCAAGAAGACCCCAAGTGATAGAGTTATATGCAATTGAAAAATGACCAAACAAGGATTTCAAGAAGTGGAAATAGGTAGTAAACAGGTATATAAAACAATATGAGCAAAGACATGGCACAGAATGGAATGTGTATGGAAACAGTGGGTGGATAGCTGTTTAGGTTCTTACTAAGTGCTAATGAGATAATGAGATATTAGGTTCTTACTAAGGCTAAGTCCCTACTTAACAATTCTCTAGCTCTGGCCTTTACTGGGAGTTTTACTTGTGAACTCCTGGAGGAGGAGCTTGCATGCTTAGGAGGAGCAAGTTCATGGGTTGAAGTAATTTTCCCCAGAAACCCTTGCATTATCCCACGCCCATTCTCTGGGATGATAAAAGAGGGTGGCACTCCAGAGATAGAGTCTCTGTTCTAGGCCAGAGTTAGAGTGGCTCTCTGGAGGAGAGAGAATCTTGTTTGGACCAGGCTTGAGGCGGCTCTCTTGAGGAAGAAGTCTCTCCTCTAGACCAGAGAGCGATCAGCAGTTTCTGGAGACAACAGCACGTTACATATAGCAAAGTTGAATGTACCCCATATGGAGATTTTATTTCTTAACTAGACTTTATTACTGATTATTCCCTTCCTCTTTCCCCTTTTTCTGTTCCTCTTTCTTCTGTCCCACAGGTTATAGTCTTTAACTCATTCTCCCTTTCTAATCTCATTCTCTGTTCTTGGAATAAGGAAAATAACTTTTATGTTGATTTATCATTTTGTTTAATTGTGTAATATTTTTTCCCTTTTTTCCACTCCCTCCCCCTTCTCATCTAAGAAGTTAATTAAACCCATCTTTTTTCCCTCCTCTTCAACTTTGTTATTTCAGTGCGTTTTATAAAGGATCTCTTTACCTTCTTCTTTTTGTTATATCTCTTCCTTTTCTGTCTATTCTAGAATTATCTCTGATTCATGCTCTTTTTATTTATTTATACCTTCTTTTAGTCTTTTAATATGTCTCTTGAAATGAAAGTTTCTAAAACTATCGATTTTGAGTTCCCTTTTCTAAATAGTTTCCATATCATTACTTTGTAGATATTGTTCCTTTCCTCCTTTTTAAAAATATATATATTTCCCTTTTAGAAGTATCAGTTACTGTGCAGGGTAGTATAGCTAAATTATTCCCCAGTGATAGAAATTTCCCCATGAGCCTTACTCTTCCTATGAACATCTTCTTTCTCATTTACCATAGAATAGTCTTTCTGGTTTTGTGCCCCTCCTACCTTTCTTGACACCAGATTTCCCTTTTCCTGAGGCAAGATATTATCTGTTGAGACACAGTCCTTATACACTAGCGTGCGAGCTCTCTCTCTCTCTCTCTCTCTCTCTCTCTCTCTTACTTTCTCTCTCTCCCTCTTTTTCCCTCTTTCTCTCCCCCTTTCTCCCTTCCAAAATGGCTACCGATTTTATTTTTTCTTCATTATTTACCAAAGACTGATTAGAGTATGTCACACATTCCTCTCTAATTTCTAATTTCTTTTATGCACTTTTCCATTCTACTCACACAAAATACGTTGATTTACCTTGAAGTAGGAGGTTTGAGAAGGGTGTCTCTGTTATCAATCACTTCTCCTGTTTCTTTATGTTGGGCAATAATCTCTTAGTGATCACTTTATGGTTACTTTTTTTTCCCCCAAAAAGTAATATAATGAAATCCAAATTTACTAAATATAATTTATAAATATATTTTATAAATGTGTTTATAAAAATATTTATAAATATATAATCTAATACTAAATATAATTTATAATTAGGGTAATATATTTTGATACTTGTGCTTTTCTTGATAGTTGTATTTATTCACCTTTCTTGTGTTTTTGTTATTTGAGGTGTTTCAAATCAAATACTCTCTTCACATCTATTTTTATATTTGTTTTGTTTTGTTTTTAAGGTAAGAGTATATCAAATGCCTCTCTTTTATTGCAGTTCCATCATTTTTCATTTAGTTTCATTCAGTTAGCAGAGTTATATCATTTAGAGTTGTACAAAGGAACAGAACATGTACTTTTCAATATATGTTCTTATATTCCCTTCTACTGTTTCTGATGGATTTAGAACAGTCTTGTGTTATTCAGGTTTCTTTTCTTTTAAATTTGAGTTCCCTGGTAATTTACAGGATTTGTCGCTTGCCATTGGAATTATTAAATTTAGTTAGATGATCTTGGATTTTAAAGCATTTTTTCTGGAGATAATTTGTGGGTATTTTTTTTCCTTTGTTTTTTGTGTTCATAAGTTTTAGGCAATTTTTTTACTTCATTCCATGTATTACATTTTTTGAGTTTTTTTAAACTTATGTTATTCTATGATGTTTGTGATCCTTAAGCTATCTCTATGCATTCAGTTTTTTAAATCAGTGTTTTCAGATAGTATAAATATCATGTGTCCTTTTAATTCTTATTTCTCCCCAGATTCCAAATCTACATTTCAACATATTTATATTATCAATCAATTTTTTTCCCCTTTTTCATTTCTTTGAAGAGACTTGGCACTTTGGATTCAAATTTTTATGTTCTAATTATTTTTGCTGTACAAGGCATAAATTGCTATTCTCCTTTCCCTACCCACCTCACTTTAATTCCTTTCACCATGTAATTTTTCTCCTAAAACATTCTTTGACATCTGCTACAGAACTATGTACTCTGGAAATCCATAGGATTTCATTAGATATTGGTTCAGTTTTGTTTTTCTGGAAAACTGTCTTTAGAGACATTTGAAATTGTTTGATGTTTTGGTAGGCTTATTCCCTTCTGTTTGAGTAACTTCCATGTTGATTTAACTATGTTTCCTCTTGAGATCTTTATTGCTTTTAGTCATTTCTCTTTCATATTCTTTAATTGTTTACTTCATAGCATCTTCGATGGTGAGTTCTCCACAAACTCTACAAACTGGACCTCAAAATTGTCTTAGCCACTTCCCAAGTTGATAAATTCTGTTTTCATGAACTTCTCAGTTCTGGTTCGAAGTGACTCTTGGAGTGGGTGGGCTGGGATTAAGACTTTCCTTAGCTGGATTCCAGTCCCTTTTCCAACAGGTCTAGTGCTGATCCTCATGCATGTTGATGCCTTTCCCAATTTTTCTTGCTTTTTAGTTCTCTAGCTAAGCTCTTCAATATCATGTATAATATACCTTTATTCCCACCCCTAATATCCTTTACAATAGCAGAATGGAAATCTGATATTTGTTGAGATAAAATAATGGCATGAGAGCAGGGATAAACTATGTACCACCAGAAGTGAAAATGCTGATTCGATTCTAGAATAAAATTTCCAGTTGGGTGTCTTGTCCAGAGCACAGGGGCTGGTAGGGGTTGCTGAACAAATGAATTAGTTTTTATTTGCTGCTTCTTTGTATTTTGTTTTCTTGAGATATCTGTAATAGCTCTAACTCTATAACATTAATCTTTGGGGGAGTTGAGACCTAGTAAGGGTCAAAAACAAATATCTAGACCTCAGTCTTGTTGGTCACAGGATCTAGAAATGTCTATAAAATCTTTATGAGATGCTCTCTCTATATAAAAATATTCTTGCTGAATGGGAGGGGAACTGTTAGTTTTGGAAACTTTTCAGCAGCAAACTACCTACTCATAACTCTCCAATAGATTTGGAAAATGCAGAAAATTATTATTGATAATAACAATCTTATATTTGTTATTTACTGCTTGCCCCAAACCAAAGCCTATCTATAATGCTTCTCCCAAATATAAATTTACTTATGTATTAAAACAGGGGTTTAATGATCTATAATATACTAGGTAATAGGCTTTTTTCAACCATTGGTTTTTCTTTGTATGACTTTGTTAGACCATTTTCTTTTAAGAAATATGATTCTTAGAGAGGAGGCTTTGTATTGTTCCAGTGCTTTATGCAATTAGAATAATGTTGTCTATAAACAGAAGCATCTAGGAGAACTCACTATCCACAGAGAATCCTTCTTACATTAAGATCCTATGGCATTTATCCTCAATTAGAATGGCCAACACCTTTTCTGAGAATTTCTTTCCTTATTTTCTGAGTTTTTGACCTAATTATCAAAGGGTACTTAAACAAAACTATACTCTGGTAATATTTAACAATGAATCATTTGTGATTTTAACATACACAAGAGACTCAGTTTTTGGAGGAAAAGGATGTATTTTACTTTAACAGTCAAATACTTATTTGGGTTTGTGGATGATATACTCTTGATTTCATTATTCAGCAAATTAGCTATCCTTGCCATCATCATTGCAAATAATAATTATGTCAGATTTTATAAATATGTTGTTCATACTTTCTAAGTCCAAAAAAAAATGTTGAACTGAATAGGACTGAAGACAAATAATAAATTAAGGTGGATCAACAGCACCAGTGCACTAACACTTGAACAAATAACTCAAATTAACTTATTTTTATGGTAGGCAAATAGAATTGTCTTTATATACAAAAATTTATATACTAAAATTAAACCAATAAAAGTCCTTAGTGTTTTTGAATATATAACATTATATGTATACCTATATATATATATATACATATACATATACATATATATGTATGTATGTGTATACATATGTAACTTTTTGTGCCCTTTCTCAGTATATTCAAGTAAAAGAATTTTTTTTTTTTTATTTAATAGCTCTCTATATACTGTTATCATAGTAGTTTCATAGAGGTGTCCTCTTTCCTGAAGTCTCTGGCCAGTAGTGCCAGAGGAAGTAGTCCTAAGGGACAGAAAACAGGTTCAGTGGTCAAATCCTATTTACTTCAACTAACAAAATTAGACTGGATGCCTATCCTATGGCAGTACTATTATTGAGAGGTTCCTAATATTCTTGTATCTTTGCTGAACCTGAGGCCCTGGATGACATACAAGGTTGTAGGTTGCCTTTCCTGCCTGTAGGCAATGCAACTGGAGACTGGGAGACAGGTCATCTCCATAACATACATAAAATAGGATATAAGTTAATAGAGCAAACCAGTAAGAATGAGAACAGTTTTATATCACCATTGTTCTCATTAGATAAGCATATGTCTGATACTGTGAAACAGAATAGTTCCTCAGGGTCAGCTTTTTTATTTTGTACACTTATAGGACTGCAGTGAGAAAAACTAATACCTTAAACAAAAACAAAACTTGTTTGAATCTCATCTCCTATCATTCTCCTAGGATGTGGTATTGAACATAGAATTTGAGATGGCTAATTGGTAATACTAGAATTGGTATTGGTAATTGGTAATATTAGAATTGCTACTTGGTAATACTAAAAGCTTCTTATGGAATAAATGTCAGTAGTGGTTGACTTCTAGTATAGCTATTTAACTATCTATTTTAAAGAAAACTCATTTGCTTATGTCTCCATTGACTTGGGGGAGGGGTGCTTATTTTGTAGGATTGTTTCTCTATCTCCATCCTTCCTCACTGTGCTGCTTATGCCTTTAATATTATAAATAATTCATTAAAATCACAGGAGATGTGGGTGGTCAGACTTTGAGTATTTTAAACAATATTGACTTCATCCAGGCATCATAATCTTCCAAATGTATTTTTTCAAAATGTAAAGATGGATCAACATTGTCTATTATTATTTTAGATGAAATGTTCTACAATATGTTGTTTATGTTGTATTGAAGTAAATACTGTATGTTCAAGTCTCCTCATGAAAATGAGATGCAAGTCCCATAAAGTTATCTCAGTAAGAATAAATTTTAAATTAAGTAATATGAAACTGAATTTCTTGATGTTATTTTAAAAAGTTTTTTTTCCTTATCTTTCTTTTTTTCCCCCCACATAGTTTTGGATCTAAAGTAAATGAGGATTTGGCACAATAGATTGTTCTCTTTTTCATGGTATTGTGTTTCAGCATATGATGTCTTAAAAATATAAAGTAATTCAATTATTCTTAGAATCACGAAAACGTATTTGATAGAAATTGGTTTTGTAATTTACTAACTTTAGCCCACATTTATTGTAATAACTATTATTTCCATCTTTATTTGGATTAAATTATTTTCTTATAAAGAAAGAAATGAGTTTTTTGGATGCTGGAGCTTATTTTATAATTATAGTTTCCATGTTGCCTTTCTATATTACAAAAATATTTCCCTTGTCCCTTAAATATTTGATTCCATAGATTTCATATACTGTACATTTCATCCTAACTGTCTTATCATCTGTTCCCCAAACTCAGCATTACAAAACTTGGCATTTCTCTCACCTCTCTGCCTTTGCAATACCTTTCCTTTTTAACTTTGTCTCTGCCTCTTAAAATCTCTTTCTTCATATTTTAGCTTTTATTCATCTTTGTGGTTGCTAGTACTTCCTCCCAATTTGAATTGGATAATATTATCCAATATTTATTTTTTTATCTATTTATGTAAATTCCCCAGTAGGATGTAAACTCCTTAAGGGCAAGGGCCACTTTTCATTTTGTTCCCAGCATTATCATAGTGTCTCTTGCACAGCAGGTCAGCCTGTGATGAATCAATACTTGTTGAATTGAATTGGATTGAACTAAAGGTTCAGAAGCCCTTTTTATAGCAGTTCCATCCATGATTGGCACTTGTATAATATGTTTTCAACATTTAAAGTTTGGATGATTGTTCTTTAGATCAAATATACTGAAGGGTTTTGGAATCACTTATTTTATCAGTTGGATAATTATACTTTTTAATGCTACTTCTTAATTTTTACAGTAACTTTTTGAAGTAATACCCATTTTATACTTTTTCAAAATTAAAAAGTAAGATGTTACTACACTATGATTAGTATTATGTACTACTCATAAAGTTTAAGTATAGAAAGATTAATTTTAGGGAGTTCTCTGGAAATTTAGGTCTCATTTATAGAGCATATGGCTCTGAATTAGGATGATGATGATGGTGGTGGTGGTAGTTATGGTGGTGGTGATGGTAGTGGTGGTAGTAATGATGATGATAATTCATATATAATACTTAAAGTTTTTACAAAGAACTTTCCTGGTCATAATATTTCATTCAATTTTATCTGGCCATAATTTTGCTGTTCTTCATTTGCCATGGTTTCTATTTTTTTTTTTTTTACAACAATGTGTAATCCTAGTTTTATTTATGTAATTAATTGTCTTACTACTTTTTAATTTTTTTTGCAGACTTTCATTTCACAGCTTACTTATAAGCTTCTAAATTACTCTCATATCAGTTTCATTTCTTTTTTTATTTTAATTTTTTTAATTTTACAATTATAAATTTTTTGACAGTATATATGCATGAGTAATTTTTTTAAATAATATTATCCCTTGTATTCATTTTTCCAAATTATCCCCTCCCTCCCCTAGATGACAGGCAATCCCATACATTTTACATGTGTTACAGTATAACCTAGATACAATATATGTGTGTAAATCCAGTTTCATTTCTTATAAACATGAGTCTTTACTCTTCCAAAGAGCCTAAAGATACTTTTAGTGTATCTTTAAGAATTTAATGGAATATTGCCGAAAAGGTAGGTTGTGTTATAGGTTAAAAGGAAATTGAAAAATTGTTTGTTTGTTTGTTTGTTTTTTTAAATGCTTTTCCCTTTGGAGTTAGGGAGAATGTATGCTTTTTATCTATGAGGTTCTTTTTTTTTTTTTATTAGTTTCTTATTGACAGAACATATGCATGGGTAATTTTTCAACACTGACTCTTGCAGTCACTTCTGTTCCATCTTTTCCCTTCCTTGCCTTCACCCCCTCTCCTAGATGGGAGTCTCATACATGTTAAATAACTTAAATAAAATATATGTGTACATATTTATACAGTTCTCTTGTTGCATAAGAAAAATCGGATTTTCAAAGGTAAAAATAACCTAGGAAGAAAAACAAAAATGCAAACAGTCCACACTTATTTCCCAGTGTTCTTTCACTGAGTGTAGCTGGTTCTGTTCATCACTGATCAATTGGAATTGAATTGGATCCTCTCATTGCCAAAGATAGCCACTTCCATCAGAATTGATTCTCATATAGTACTATTGTTGAAGTATATAATGATCTCCTTGTTCTGCTCATTTCACTTAGCATCAGTTCATGTAAGTCTCCCCAAGCCTCTCTGTATTCATCCTGCTAGTCATTTCTTACAGAGCAATAATATTCCATAACATTCATATACTATAATTTACTCGGCCATTCTCCAATTGATGGGCATCCATTCAATTTCCAGTTTCTAGCCACTACGAAAAGGGCCGCCACAAACATTTTTGCACATACAGGTCCCTTTCCCTTCCTTAATATCTCTGTAAGATAAAAGCCCAGTAGTAGCACTGCTGGATTAAAGAGTATGCACAGTTTGATGATTTTTTGAGCATAGTTCCAAATTTCTCTCCAGAATGGCTGGATTCTTTCACAACTCCACCAACAATGCATCAGTGTCCCAGTTTTCCCACATCCCTTCCAACATTGGTCATTATCTTTTCCTGTCATCTTAGCCAATCTGACAGGTGTGTAGTGGCATCTCAGAGTTGTCTTAATTTGCATTTCTCTGATCAATAATGATTTGGAACACCCTTTCATATGATTAGAAATAGTTTCAATTTCATCATCTGAAAATTGTCTGTTCGTATCCTTTGACCATTTATCAATTGGAGAATGGCTTGGTTTCTTATAAATTAGAGTCAATTCTCTATATATTTTGGAAATAAGGCCTTTATCAGAAACTTTAACTGTAAAAATGTTTTCTTAGTTTATTGCTTCCCTTCTAATTTTGTCTGCATTAGTTTTGTACAAAAGCTTTTTAACTTAATATAATCAAAATTTTCTGTTTTGTGATCAATAATGATCTCTAGTTCTTCTTTGGTCACAAATTCCTTCCTCTTCCACAAGTCTGAGAGGTATCTCTCAGTCTGAGAAGATATCCTATGTTCATCCAATTTATTTATAATCTCATTTTTTAATGCCTAAATCATGAACCCATTTTGATCTTCTCTTGGTGTTAAGTGTGGGTCCAGGCCTTATCTATGAGGTTTTATGATGAATCTGTTAGAGACAATTAATTTAATTGAGGGTTTTCATGTTAAGAAACATTTTGAAGAGAACTTGGAATAAATGAAGAAGGGACAAATAAGAAAGACTTAAAAGCTTATATCCTGAAAGACTTAAATTTAACTCTTATCATGAGGAGAAATATGGAAAATATTTTTATATGTTTCTGAGAGTAACGAAAGATGATTTACTCTAATTAGATTTTTTAAAATTTGTAATTAGGGTTTTATTTTTATTTTATATGTTATGTTACATAATATATCTTACATATTTTAATTTACTGTAAATAGAGTTTTATTTACTGTCTATAGGGTTAAAGGTGATCAGGCATGATCTTCCTGATAGACAAAATATTTTATATGATTATATTGTCATAATTGCTTTTACTTGTTAATACATATCACTTGTGTTACCATTGTTGGGGGAAATGCTTTTATTTTGTTTTCTAGTTATTTTTTTTCTCTTATTTTATTTATTTTCTGTTATTAATATTTAGTTAGCTGAGGGAGAGGTTCAAGCCAGTTAATGAGAAAGAGGTTTCATTTTTATTAATTAGAAAGAAAATACCCGAACATATCCCCTGGAATTCTTCAACGATGAAATTAAATAAGGAAAGGAGTCAATTGGTAGGGTGCAGACAAGTATAGTCAACTCTATATGCTTTTTTGCTACATTGCTTTTTGGCATATTGGGAATTAGAGGGAAGGGAAGCTAAACCTTTTTTTCTTTTTTTTTGAATAACGAAAATTGATTCGGGTTTAAATTTTATCATTTGGTGAAGGGAGAGAATTTGGTCTGGAATAGCCTTAGTGACTGTGACTTGAATTAGAATATCTATCTTTGACATTGTACATTAATTAATAACCATATCTTTTAGGTTCAACCTGTGATAATAATTGGTATATGAAATTTCAATAAGGAAACTACCTTTAATAATGCATATCAGCAACTGTTTTGCAAGTTATAGGTTTTGAGATTTATCTGCATTTGTGTGAAGTAACACAAATACTATTTTTATAAATGAAAAAATTGAGAGGATTTAAGTTGATTCCCCTCATCGACATCAACAGAGTGATGTCTTGATTTGTATGTGAATTGGATTTAAGTGAGGCAGAGCTGCATAGGCATCTTCTTCCCTCTAATCTCTAAGATTATCCAAATTCAATGACTATATAAAAGTTAGGAGAACTAGCAGTGAGCCTAAATGGAATTCAAATCTAGGTCTCCTTTTTCCAAGTCCATTTCCCTTTTCATTACATTCCTCCTCCCTATCTTACCCTTTAACTTTAAAAAGATAGTTACTGTGCTATCTGCTGGTTTGGTCAACATAATTTGAAATAGCAACAGAGCAGCACAATTTCAAATCCCAATGGCACTAGCCATCTATTCCACATATGAAATTTTTAGTGTCATTTTGTATCTTTGTAATACCACTGATTGCATTTTTTAGTTTATTCGCTTTAGCATTTTTGTGAAAATGTTCCTTGTTTTACTTTGCTACTTCCAAGCCTTCTATAAAAGATTATTTATATATAGCATTTTACTTCAGAAAATTTTCTTGTCTTAAAATTTTTTTTAACCTTAACCATGGTATAGTACAAATTCGCTTGTTAAAATATCTGAGTAGAATTCTTAAAATATATAATAGTTGATCATATCTTACTATAATATACTTAAAATGTTAGGGATCTTGTTTTAAATTTGATACATCTCTTCCATGGATGACATATTTAATGACTGGGTTATAAGGCAGTTGTACTTAAAATGACAAACAAGTGTACTTGTTATTTAAATAGTCACTGTAAGAACAGAAGCATACATAGTGCTTAAGATTTAACGGTGTGGTTGGTGCTTGTTGGCACCCTGTCAGTGCAGTATAATTTTCTTTTATTCAATTTAGGGCTGCTTGTTCATGCCAAATCCAGTTTTAAAGTTAAGCAATCAGTTCTCTGTTTGAGGTCATCTATAAATAAGATTTTCTGAAAGAAGTGACTGCAGGCAAGTTTGTTCTGTAATTATTTGAGCATTTAGAGTAGAAAATCCCAAAGGTAAAGTAGGCCTTTATATGAAACCAAAGCTGTCCAAAGTGCAGCATTTTTATTTTTTTATTTTTTTGGCCTTTAGACTGTCATCTTTTAATAATGGGCATTTTAGCTTCTGTTTTTGCTAAAAAGTCTTCTTGAGTTCTCAGACAACTCATGGGGAGTTTTTTTGTTTTGGTTTGGTTTTTGATTTTTTAATTTGTTCTCATAGAATGAGAGTGACCCTCGATTAATTTTTGTTATATAATTGGTTAAATATTGCTTCATCTTTGTTGGTTCTCCTTAAATTAATTTTTAGCATTATAATAGCCTGACCTTTTTTTGTTTGTTTCAGAATTTTCTCTTTGGGCAATAGTGTTTTTTGAAAGTAGAAAGCTGTATGTTTTAATCTTATAGTGAGTTAATTGCTGGCTTCTTTTTCCCATTTTGTTTTTAGAGCATGGTTATGTTACTGTTGTAGAGCTATTTCCTTACATAAAGTCTTTCTAATATGTTTTTGAAAAAAATAAATTAGTTCTTTCCATTAAATTATATTCATAGCATTGCATAGGTATAATTTTATAAAACATTTAGAAAAAACATTTGTTATCTTGGCCTTTGATAGACATTCATGGGTTAAAGGGAGCACATATTAACACTTAAATCCCCTTGTAGAAGAGACCAGAAAGCTCTGAGGACTGATCTGCTTTGGCAAATAAATTAATTTACTTCTTGGTTACTAGTTTGAATTTTCTTACATTAACCTAGGAAAAATTTTTAGTAATACATTATGAATTAAATGAAAATTATAGAATGCCTGAATTTTTCAACTGAATGTTCAACTCATAAGTTAAGTTTTCATCACAATCGATCCATTTCTAGAAAGGATTAGAATAGAAATGAGATGAATAGGTCTGAGCCATATAGCCTAGACTGGGTATAGAGAGAAGGATTTTTGTCAGTGAGCATCAATTCTGAAAGGGCAGAACTCATTTATATCTTGCATTTTAGCTTTTCAGAAATGGATTCCATTAATAGGGAACTTTTCTGGGATATAGAACAGTAGCTCTCAAGGCTGTGCTATATTTAGGAAAGAAAATGCCAATGACTCTCTGTTTTTGCTGAATTCTAAGAAAAATCTGTTGGAAAGAAAGAAATATGATAAGCAATATTAGTAATAGTGGTATTTGAAGTTCTTTTTAAAAAAAACTACAAAGGAAAGACAATTAAAAGTTTGAACTATAAAACTATAATTCTTTTTCAGTTGATTTTTTTAAAACTAAGTTTATATTTCTAATATGAATTGGTTTGTTAGAGCTTTCAATCTGGTTTAAATTTATATGGAATTATCCCAATTCTTATTCTGCCACATGTACACATATGAGAAATTATAGTGGGTAAAAAAGGGAAGGAGAAGAGAATCTGGCTACAATTGAATACCATTATCTGATAACAATAGGAGAGATGAATAGATGATGGTATACTAATTTGACATTGCCTTTTTTGGGGGAAGGTTTTGGGTTTCTGTTCTTTGGCCTTGTCAATGGGTTGTTCACAATCACTGCCTTTTATGATTTTCAAAGACAATTTTCTATTCCCTTCCAATTTAGTTTCTATCTTTCAGTTGTTGCTGATGACTTAGGCATTACAAGATCGTCTTTTATGGTTGAAATAATCTTAATTAGGAATCTTAGGGTACTTTGAAAATTATGATACATAGTGAGAATAGTTATAGAAGTCTTTAAATATTCTTATTATATTAATCAGATTTCTGAAAATGTGTTGTTTTAATTAGTAATAAGCAAAATGACTGTTGGTAATTATTATTCAGTGACTAAAATGAGTTTCGTTTTATTTCAAAACCAAGACACACTTTAGTTTACCCCCTCAAAGAAATATATTTTTTTTCCTGAGAGAACGACTGGCGTTACTATACACTAAATAGGTTAATGTGTTAAATGTCTTGAATCACTTAGTGCTTCCCTCTGAATTGTTAAACATTTTTATTTAGATTCTTTGAAATATTTCAGAAAAAAATATTGATTCTAATATACTCACTCTATGAGAATGTTATATATTTTAAGGAGTACTCCATCTATTCTTTTATATGTTCAAAATCATTGTATGAAGATATTAAAATGTCCTTTAGCTTTTTCTACAAATTGCATTTTATTTCTTTAAATTTCTTAAAGTAATTTGACTATTGTATGTAACATTTCTCTAAAGACAGGCATTATTAAGGTTTTAAGCAGTTCTGTTTAGTTATAGGCTTATCAGTAACCTTTACACATAATGTGATATTGTCTGAATGTCTTATTTTGTTCAGCCTTCACTGGCACTGATGAAGCCTAAGGCTGCTGTTTCTTTGAGTTACTGATAATTTTTTATCTGATTAACTGACACATTTAGTTGAAATCAGACACAGCCCTTAGGCTGGGCATGGATTTAATTTAAAAAGTATCAAAGGTTTGCACTGTGTGCTGTTTAATCATCATGTTTATCAGGCAAAGAAAAATTACCGGAAGGACCATGGGGAGAGGGTTATCTTAAGGAGCAGTAGCTTGGGAAATTGATAATAGCTACAAGGTAATTTACTGCTAACTTTTACATTCATTAATATAACATTTCCCACTAATAATTACAGTGCATGTAATATACTAATTAAATTGAAAGCATTATCACTAATTTTCTTCTTGCTGAAACGCTAAGATGACTAGATAAAGAAGTTAGAATGTGAAACTGAAGAAAACCCTTATAGTACCAACTGGGGAAAAAAAAGTTTAGTTGACTAGTAAAATATTATGCTATATAGGGAAACAAAATAATTATGAATATGTAGAAAAATGCCCATTTCTGTGCTATGACAAAGAAATGAAAATGCTAAATGAATGAAATAATGATATCCTATAGAGTTGTAAAATATTGCACCACTCTGACCTGTTAAGGCAATACATCTGCTAGATGCTAGTGCATTAGTATTTCATATGCTATGCTAGAACCACTCTAATGAAGGCTCATACTAGCTTGGTGAAATATATTGATGGTATAGGCCTTTATAGTAATTCTGTATGTAGTATGACTCTCACCATTTTGCAGTATAATTCATTTTAGACCTAAAATAATGTCTGTTGTAGAGCAAAGAGAGTTCATTTTAAAACTTAATTTTTTTCCCTAACCTCCACAAACTCCAAAACAAACAAAAAAAAAACCCACACAAAAGATTTATATTTTTTATATCTTTCAAATAATAAATGTTATACTTTGATATATAGTTATTGTATAATTGTACATTTTAATCCATCAGTAAGTCCTAGGGTATTTTCTTTTTCCTCTTGATATGCATGGGATAAAATAAGGACTAGAATAATATAATCATCTCATCTTGTATGAAAGAATAAAGTGAATAATTATGAAATCCTATTTTTGTAGATAGAATAAAAGATTTTCCAAATTTCCAGTTGCCTTTTATCATAATTCACAAATAGATTTTGTTTGTTTTTGAAAACATCAATATTCTCTGTATTTTTAGAATATTTTAGTAAATTCCACAGAAAGAGAATATAATAGAGAAATATAATAGAAAGGAAAAAGCTTTAAGTAGCATTCTACATGTTTACTTAATATTTCCATTCTGTTTTTATATATGTGATAAAGTTTAAAAAATATTCTAGATAGTATGCTCTCAGGTACAAATAAATCTTTTCTACAATACTTGAAGATTATAAAGAAGAAGAAATATACTAAAGCCTTTCTTACTCTGGAATTAATTTCACTTGAAAATAGTTCTGATCCAGGACAATTTAATTAAAGGATTTAGAATATGACAGTTTTATCTGTTTACAACCTAAATATTTATTTCTATGTTAACAAGATTTCAGCATTTTTTTTTTTTTTTTTTTTTGCTTCTTTACAATTTATCACAACTTGGAGGGTTGAGGGAATAGGAAAAATAGGAATAAAATATGAATGTTTTTATAGAGTTTATTGAAATCTTTAAATGTTTATATTTTATGTACTTGTTTACTAATTTCATTTATTTGATCCTTTCATCATTTGATGGGTCTTAGAGCACATTGATGTAAGTATAAATTACCTTAAATTTGCATTAGTAATATGTCTAACAAATGATTGTCTAACATTTACTTGGAGATTTCTAGTTAGGGGGAACCCAGTATTTATCGAGGTCCCACATTCCACTTATAGCTGTAATTTTTAGAATGCTTAAAAAAAAAATCCCAGCAAATCTAATTTGGTTCTTTTTTTTAATCTCATCCTCACTTCAATCTCTCAGTGTTGGCAGGTGAGGGTAGAGGAGAGAGATTTTAAAAAAGAATAAATCTTTTATGTTTTCTAAAGAATAAGCCCTCTACAAATACTTGAAGATAAGACCAATTTGCTTCTCCCTCCAAAAAAAGTATTTTTATCACCAGGCTAACAATTCCCCGTCTTTCAGTTAGGGTTTATTTTTGTTTGTTTGTTTTTTGTCTTTAAGTATGAGTAACTGGTAGACACTAAAGGTTGGGTGAGCAGCCCTGAAACCTTTCAGCAGATCTTCTCAACAGAGATGCTAGCCTTAGTACCTCAAACATCCAGTTCTCACCTGTGGCTCCAAGCATGCTTAGTAGCCACATCCTGATAACCCATCTCAAAAGATTTGAGCTAAAGTAGGCTGAGGGTAGTTGATTGGCTTTAAATCTATGGGTGCATTCGAGGGATGCCTACCTCAAGCATGTGAAGACATCTCTTCTTGGAATAGGCAGATGAGAACAATTTTTTCCAATGGCCATGTAAACAGCTGAAGCAAATGCTGTGCAACAATTAGAGCTTGGTAAGAAATGGAAGATGTCAAAATCATCCACTGAATACTGGGCCATCACCACTTGTTCTTACTTTTGTCTTTCTACTAGACTCTGATGATCCTGGAAGAGAAATGAAGGCCGAGGATTTGTATAGCTCCATCTTACTTCAATCCAATTTACATGCCAGTCCAGATATCATTCATTTGTGATGTCGTTGGTCTTCTTCAAAAAAGAATGAACAATTTAGCATGACATCTAAGTCTTTTACTGTCCATCTCCCTATTCGCTCTCCTTTAGATACCTCCATGTGGAATAAGGTTACTTCAGACAGGACAGGACAGTTTTTCTTTCTCTTTCTCTTTCTAAACACTTAATATATGCTTGTTGATCTGATAAGTTTGTGAAAGTTTTTCAGCATCCTTTGATACAGCATATCCTGCCCTGTTTACCAGGCAAATTTGCAAACAGAGATGAGGAGGGCCATACCTACCTAAGCTAAGTGTTGCAATGTCCTTTATTAATGTCTTTTATATGTTCTGACTAAATAAATCTTTAAAAAGCCTTTGAATGACTTATGAATATATCATAAAATTCTAACATATCAGTTTGTCTTAAGCCTATCCATTAGAGCTAGCATGAGACTGTGTTCCATACTTTATACTTAAACTAGATTTATAGAATTGTCTTGATCAGTTTAGAAATCCTGTCCAAAAAAAAAAAAAAAAAAAAAGGGAATGAATGACATTAGTTTTGAGGGAAGGTCTTTGTGATCACCACTTCCTTTAATGCATATTTACTGTATGATACAATCATAAGATTATAGATCTAAAGCTGAAAGAGACCTCACAGTCAATCTAGTACAAACCTTTCATTTCATTTTTCCCCCCAGTTATAGTTAAGGAAAGCCTTTATCATATGTATTTTTTTAAATTATAAACTCCAAATTTTCTCCCTCCCTGCTTTTCCTTCTTCCAAAAACACTAAGCAATTTAATGTTTTATATATGTGAAATCATGTAAAGCATGTTTCTAAATTAGTCATAGTTATGAAAAAAAGAAACAGAACAAAAGGGGGAAAAAACATGAAAAAAATAAAGTGAAAATAGTATGCTGAGGTCTGCATTTAAAGTCCATCAGTTCTTTCTTTGGATGTGGATAGCAGTTTCCATCATGAGTCCTTTGAAATTGCCTTAGACCATTGTATTGCCGAAAATAGCGAAGTCATTTATAGTTGATCAGTATACAATGTGGCTGTACTGTTTACAATGTTTTTCTGATTCTGCTCATTTCAATTTGTATCACTTCATATAGGTCTATGAATTTTTTCTGAAAAATGCCTGTTCATCTTTTCTTATAAAATAATAGCATTTCATTACATTCATATATCACAGCTTACTTAGCCATTTTCCAATTGATGGGCATGCCCTCAATGCCACAATAAAAAAGAGCTGCTATCAAAATTTTTTAATGTGGGTCCTTTTACCTTTTTAAAAATAATCTCTTTGGAATATAGACCTGGTAGGACTATAGTACTGGTAGGAGTATTGCTGGATCAAAGGATATGCACTTTTTGGTTGTCCAACTTTCTCTTCAGAATGCATAGATCATTTCATAACTCCACCAACAGTGCATTATTGTCCCAATTTTTTCACATCCTTTCCAATATTTATCATTTTCCTTTTTTGTCATGTTAGATAGGTGTGAGGTAGTACCTCAGAGTTATGTTAATACTCATTTCTTTAATAATAATAATATAGGCATATATTATATATGTATATATAATATATAAAAATATAATATGAAAACTTCCTATTTATATCTTTAATCATTTATCAATTGAGGAATGGCTTGTGTTCTTATAAATTTAATTCATTCTCTATACATTTGAGAGATTACAACTTTATTTAAGATACTTGATGTAAAGATTGTTTCCCAACTTTCTGATTTCTCTCTAATCTGGGTTGCATTGATGGGTGTGTGGAGGTATGGATGTGTGCAAAAAGGCCATCTTCCTTTGCATTTTTGTTTTCATTAATTCCCTTTATCTTTTGTTCAATGAGATGAATTTTGTTGTTTTTTTTCCTAGTTTTCTCAGATAAGTTTTATCAGTTATGCCACTGAATAAGTAAATTAGTTTAGGCAGAATTGTCCTTTTTGTTATATTGACTTGGCCAATTCAGAAGAAACTGCTATATTTTTAGTTGTATAGATCTGACTTTATTTGTATGAAAAATGTTTTGTAGTTGTGTTCATATAATTCCTATGTTTATCTTGGAAAGTAGATTCACAAGTATTTATATTGTCTGAATATTTCAAATGCAATTTATCTTTCTATTTCTTGCTGAACTTTTTTGGTAATGAAATCATTGATGATATATGGGTTTATCTTATGCACTGCTACTTTGATAAAGTTAGTACTTATTTCAAGTAGTTTTTTAGTTGATTCTCTAAGTATACTATCATATCAGCTACAAAGAGCAACTATTTTGTTTTCTTATTGCCTATTCTTTTTCTTTCAATTTCCTTTTCTTCTCATTGCTATAGTGAACATTTGTAATTCAATATTGAATTATTGAATAAGGACATCCTTATTATGGTCATCCTTATTTCACCCATGATCTTACTGTGAAGGCTTCAAGCATGCTAGTTAATGGTTTTAGGTAGATACTGCTTAACATTTCAAAGAATGCTCGCTTTTTTGTTTTTTGTTTTTTAAGGAATCAGTGTTATTGCCTTTTTCAACATCTTTTCAGATATTCATGATTTCTGTTGGTTTTGTTATTTATATGGTAAATTATAGTTTTTTTAATATTGAACTAATCTATAATGGGCCAGAACTCTGGAGAAACATGTTAACTCAGTGGAATTGATAGACAATGGTTATCTAGTTTTGCATGGTGATTAATAGTTCTCTAGTTCAGTATGATTGATTTAATCTTACAACAAATAATAGTTCCCTAGTGATATAGTGATTGGTTTGTACTAAGCATGATGAATTGATCTAATTGTAATAGAGGATATAAACTAGGGACAAAGTCAGCCAGAGAAGAGGAGATTTGACCAGCCTCTGGTGGCTCTCCTGCCTCCTGGATTCCTCCACTAAGAAGACCAAGGCCTATCTGAAGATCCTCCTGAAAGATAGCACAGGCCCAGGCAAAGGAAACAGACTGTGAAGGAGATAATAAAGACTTTGGACTTTATTCCTGACTATTCTTGTGGTGATGCTAAAACCAAGGCTGGTTCCCCAGACCTCCAGAAAGCTAGCTAGAACATTACACCAGTCCTGCATTCCTAGTATAAATCCCACCTGGCCATACTGTTTAATCCTTGTAATATAATACTATGGAGAGTGGGTAAGAAGGAAATTGGGCAACTTTTGTCTATGAAAGCCATATAGGATTATAACTTGAGGGAATGGGCAAGATCAAGTGAATTTTTTTTTAAGGATGAGAACTGACCCTCTTTCTGAACTGCTGTGAAGGAGACAATGAGTAAGAAGGTATTGAAGAAAAGAGAAAAGAAAAGGCCCCCACAGCCTGGGCCTGTGCTATCTTTCAGGAGGATCTTCAGATAGGCCTTGGTCTTCTTAGTGGAGGAATCCAGGAGGCAGGAGAGCCACCAGAGGCTGGTCAAATCTCCTCTTCTCTGGCTGACTTTTCCCTAGTTTATATCCTCTATTACAATTAGATCAATTCATCATGCTTAGTACAAACCAATCACTATATCACTAGGGAACTATTATGTCCCCCTGACTGGGACTTACTTGAGGAGAAGAGATAGGAAGACATGAGATCAAAGGTACAAGTTGACAATATGTCATTACCAAGAAGGACCACTTCCTTCTCAGAGAGTGGAATAAAAGAAGAAAATATGGTGGATAAGATAGTTAGGTTTTGTAGTATTGAGTAAGGAAGAACAAGGAGCTCATATCTGGCTTATTTTCTCAGCAAAATAGGTGGTGGACTGAGGGAGGGATGTCAATAGCTTAAGGGGAGGAAAGAAGGTTTTGGATAGCTGCTTTAAGGGAATAATAATTAATAAAAGTTAATAAAAAGAGGTTCCAGGTGAAATTTAGATATAAGGTTTGTAGTATTCCTATCAGCTTAGTGGGATGTTTTCCTCCAGCAGCATTCAATAGCACTAGAGTATATGTATATGTATACACACACACACTTATACATACATATATACATGCAATTCCCAAATTATGTATCTGTGTACATACCTAATCCCTATTTTGCTTTGTACTCAAAGCCATATCTGTTATAATTTTTGTACCAGTGGCAAGAAGCACAAAATTCATTCAGGGCACGTGATTCAAAAAGTATTTGCAAGTAAACACCCTTGAGAAGAGATCCTAGAACTCCTTCAGAAGTTGTTTCCAGAAAGACTACAGACTCATTGGGAGAAAGGGGGTCAGCCAAGCACAGAGGGAGGCGAGAGTGGGGGAAAGAGATTAGAGGCAGGGCAGGCAAGGCACCTGTCTGCAATTGCTGGTGATGAGGTCTAATAGAAAAGGAGGAAGCAAGACATCTCAGTTTTCTATTTTAACTAATTATTCTAGTTAATTAGATGCTAAGCTCAGTTACTTCTGAATTGATGAAGGACTACAACTCCTATAAGTACCTTTTAAATTTGAATCCTGAGGAATAGCCTTGGTTACTTCTCCTAAATTACATTTTTGAAGCTGCTCCCCATACTTAATACAGTTTTGACCCTATGGAAGGAAGGATGGTAGCATCTGAGACTGAACAATTGTGTTTGAATGTAAGGATGCGGTTCCCGCAAAACAAGAGAAGGGAATTGTAAGAGCCCTTTAAATGGGCAGCGCCACAGCGCCTCGGGAGATTTTGAGTGCCCCCGGAAGTAATCTCTGTGGATATTAGGACTGCCTTGTAGGTGGGATCTTGACCACATTGAGATAGCTTCGTTACGGGTGACTCTCTCGCTGATTGGCTGTATGTGTGACCTCACAGGCCCTTTATAAGCCCACTGCAGGCAGCAGTCGCGCTCTTTACCCTGGCTCCCTAGCCTGGGTGGCCAAGCCAAGATGGGTAGCCAAAAGAGGTAAGGATTTTGGTAGTGAACACGTGGGTCTTCTGACCAGGTGTTCACTCGGGAACCAACAAGTCAGGGCATTATGTGAGTAGGTATAATAAAGGCTTTTAAGATTACACATGGCTGTTCTTGAGTGCGCTACCGGTTATTAAACTGTAGATTCAAGAAATCATGGCCAGAGATCTTTGAAGGCCTCAGAGGAGGCGAGCCGGGTAGAGTTCACACTGCAAAGGTCAGTGGTCAAAGGTACTCTGGTGAGTCTAGGACAGACTAGTAATTGTAACTGCCAGGAGGGCATGTTACAGAATGTAATATGATAGTAAACTTGAGGCTGTGATTGTTAACTCTTCCTTCCCTTTGGCCCTACCATTGGTGAGAAAAACAACAATGGTAGAGTATTTTATATGTAAAGATTTTTTTTTCTTCACATGACTTCAGCCATATTTCAACTTTCATCACAGAGGACTTAGAATATTTTTCATGTAGTTAAACTTTATCTGATATAATGGATATTGATATTTATTGAATAGATAGTGCTAGCCTTACTGATTGATAGTTGTTCATTTATATCATATTTTAACGTTTAGTGTTCACAGTTTTTAGATCATACAGAGTTTAATAGAAATAGAATATAGCTATCAGTTTTTATATTTCCTTATGGTCTCTTAAAAAGTCATTCTAAAATTACTTTAGGTAATTTATCAATGAAATGTGGCTAAAAAGAGAAATACATTCCTAATTAATCTTTTGTCTATACCATATGTAGGGTACATACATGATGTTTAATAAAAATTTTAAAACAGAACCCAGTAGATAACCTCTTCTGTGACATTCTCTTGCTGTGGTTGCTTGTGTTTTATTTGCCATCTATATAGAGGCTGAATAAAGAAAGAGGCTTGTATTTTTCCTTACACAATTCCATATGTTTATACAGCAACATTCTGTTGTAGATTTGAAACCTAGTTGCTCAATAGTTGTAACAGTGCCGGAGGGAATAATATAACTACAAATGTAGATTAGGCTAATTGAAAAACTAACTTGAACTTTTCTTTTTCACATTTTGGGGGGGAATGAATCAGCTAGGTTGAGAAACTAGTCAGCTGCCAAATTTGCCAGGAGCAAATTTTCAGAGGAAAGTTAAAAACTTTAAAAAAAAAAAAAAAAAAAAAAAAAAAAAAAAAAGCAGCTATTATGTATTCATTTACAGAAGATGACTTTAAATTTAGAAGCAGACAAGTTGGTCTAGGTTTTTGAGGAAACTTCATCCTTGCTTGATTAGTGTTAAGCTTTATTCTACTTTTCTAAGCTTAATTTTCACTAATCTTTTGCTCTAGCCAAACTGGCATATTGACTTACATATCCTTTCATACATTATTCTTTATGTCTGTAATGTCTTCATTTCTTTTTCCCTCAACTCTTTCTCTTCACATCCTTTTTGTCTTTTGAGATTCAGGTCAGATTGTTTCTCTTTTACACAGCCATTTCTTTCTTTCTTTCTTTTTTTTTTTTTTAATTGTTTTTATTTACCAGATATATGCATGGGTAATTTTACAACATTGACAATTGCTAAACCTTTTGTTCTAATTTTTCTCCTCCTCCCCACCCCCCAGATGGCATGTTGACCAATACATGTTAAATATGTTAAAGTATAAATTAAATAAAATATATGTATACATGTCCAAACAGTTGTTTTACTGTCCACAAAGAATAGGACTTTGAAATAATGCACAATTAGCCTGTGAAAGAAATCCAAAATGCAGGCTGACAAAAACAGAGGTACTGGAATTCCATGTAGTGGTTCATAGTCATCTCCCAGAGTTTTTTTGCTGGGTGTAGCTGGTTCAGTTCATTACTGCTCTATTGGAACTGATTTGGTTCATCTCATTGTTGAAAATGGCCACATCCATCAGAATGATCATCATATAGTATTGTTGTTGAAGTATACAACAATCTCCTGGTCCTACACAGCCATTTCTTGATGCGATTTTTAAGTCATCCCAAGTTTATTTCATATCTTTTCAAATTCCTTATATAAACAGTTCTTTGTCTTACATCTATATATTATATTATGTCTTATCACTTCTAATTAGATGGCAAATTCTTTGAGTAGAGTATATATTATTTGCTGTCTTGTCTCCTGCTAATAATGATTATGTTGTGCATAGTAGGTATTTAAAACATTTGAATGGACGAATGAATTTTTTTTCATTTAGCAAATTCATTCCATCAACAAATATTTCTTGATCACTTACTATGTACATTTTCTCCATAAAGTCCTGCTCTGTGGGATGGTAATACTCAGGGCTCTCAATTATTGTGTCCTCGGAGCACAAACTTTGGAAATTTCTCCCATGCTAGATATTAGATGTGGTTCTGGCAAGAAGCTGAGCCTGCTTTCCAAAAATTAAGCTAGCTAGTGTAGAGATATGTATCAACAATATGCCTGCTATAAAACAATAAATTTTCTGATTATGACACTCTATTAACAAATAGAAAAATGAAATTGTTCTCAGTCTTATGGGGGCCCCTTCTGTTAACATGATGATAGCAATAGAGTGGCATAAAAAGGTGGTAAGATGTTATTTTGAATCACAGCATTTTCAGCCCACCTGCAATTTTTTGAAATATATGGTACTGTAGTTGTAAGATATTGATCTAGTGAAAAATGAGCAGACATGCTACTAAGGGAATTAAATCATATTACTCTTGACATTCTTATGTCATCGAACAAGAAAAAAGAAGAAAGGTGTAGCTAAATGAAAGGATTGATCAGAAGTTCACATTGGAGAGGAAATTACAAGAATTGGCACAGTGGATAGAGTACCAAGCCAGGAAGACCTGAGTTCATATCTGACACTCTTAGCTATGTGTCCCGGTTTGCTTCAATTTCTTCAACTAAAAAATGGGAATAATAATAGCGCCTATCTCTCAGAGTTGTGAAGATCAAATGAAATAATATTTGTATTTTTATAGGTATCTGTACTGGGTCTGTATCCCAAAGAGATCATAAAAGAAGGAAAAGAACCTATATATGTAAAAATGTTTGTAGCAGCTCTTTTTGTAATAGTAAGGAACTAGAAGTTGAGTAGATTCCCCATCAATTGGGGAATAGCTGAATAAGTCATGTTATATGAATGTAATGGAATACTTATTATTCTATAAGAAATGATGAGCAAACTAATTTCAGAAGAGTCTGTAAAGACTTTCATGAACTGATGCTTAGTGAAATGAACAGAACCAAGAGTATATTAACAAGACTATGTGATGATCAACTATGATGAACTTGGCTCTTTTCCACAGTGAAATGATTCAAAGCAATTCTAATACACTTACTATTGAAAGTGCCATTTGCATTTAGAAAGAGAACTATGAAGACTGAATGTGGATCAAAGCATAGTATTTTCACTTTTGTTGTTTGTTTACTTGCTTGGATTTTTTTTTTTTTCTAATGGTTTTTACTTTCTTTTTATCTGATTTTTATTTATTTATTTTTTGGTGCAGCAAGATGAATGTAGAAATATCTTTAGAAGAACTGCATATGTTCAATCTATATTGGATTGCTTGATGTCTTGGGGAGGGAGAGGAGGAAGATAAGGGAAAAATGGAGAAAAATTTGGAAGACAAGGTTTTGCAGAGATTAATAATGAAAACTAATTTTGCTTGTATTTGGAAAAATAAAATACTATTGAAAAAATACATTATAGATTCTATGTAAATGCTTGTTCTCTTTCCTTTTTCCTTTCTTGTCATGTGTCTAGAGGAAAACATCATTTTATGCAATAGTTACCTTATATTGAAGTTCTCATGAAGAGTTTATCTCCAAATGATGTCTCCCCCACCCAATACTACTGTGGTGGTAGTTTCTGTGGCAACTTAAGTTGTAGCTTATGGGTAGGAGTTTATGTTCCAGCATGCCAGAGTTAAAGTGGTCGGAAAGTACATAGAACTTGAAAGGATTTTCCAAATTAAATTAGCATATATGTCTTTGGTACTTAATGATCTCTATGCACAGGTTGGAATCTGTGTTAGGTAGGTGGGAGATAGAACTTTAGTTGTTTTCATTGCATTTCTTTAATCATTAGTGGTTTGAGGCATTTCCCCCATATAATTATTGATACCTTTCCTTTTATTTTTAATTTTTTTTTTTTTAGAATTGGCTTTTTGTAAACTTTGACCATTCTTATTTCAGGCAATGACTTTTGTTCTCATATATGTATATCAAGTTCACATATATTTTGTTAGCAAAGATTCCTTTCTTCCCCTCCCCCAATTGTTTTTCTAACAACCTTACTTTTATATGTGCAAAAATTTCAAGTTTATGTAATCAAAACTGTCTGTCTTATCTCTATATTCATTCCATTGTCCATAGTTTTAAAAAGTATCTTCTTCTGTTCTCTTTTAGTATGTTTATGATATATTCTTTTATATCTAAGTCATGTATTCATTTGCAATTTATTGTGTTAATATGGTTTGAGATGTTGACCTAAGCCTAATTTCTTCCAGACTGCTTTCCAAATTTTCCAGCAGTCTTTGTTGACTATTGAGTACTTATATCATTAATGTCCTTGCATTTTTCAGACATCATCCTACTTTGTTCTGTTATTTGTGGATCTTATGCACTTGATGTTTTCCACTGTTGTTTTGATGAATAGTATTAGAATAGTTGAGTTCTGTCACCTTTTGTTCCTTCAGATAAGTTTTATAATCCTTTGGTACTTTGAATGTATGAATTAATTTAGGTGGCATTGTCATTTTTATTATGTTTGCTCAACCCAACTGTAATCATTAGGTTTCATTTGTAACAAATAGGGTTAGTAGTTTTATTCATGTAATTTCTTTATGTGTCCTGGTTAGTAAACTCCCAGAAATTTTATGCATTTTAAAATCTGTTATTTAAAAAAAAAATACACACATATTCACACAGAGATAAGCTGATGACCTTCATGGATTTTATTTTATAATCTGATATTTCACTGGCATTATTATTTCCATTTCTTTTTCCAGGTAACTGGAAGTTCTTTTGATAAAATTAGTTTCTTACTCTCTGATGACCTTCAAGAAATATCCTCTTTAGCATTGTCTAGCTTTGTATTAGGTTTCTTGTAATGTCCTGAACCTTCTTTTTTTGAGTTTGTGTAGTTTGCACTTGACTATCAATCAGCTATTTCAGGGACACTGCTATTACAGTGATGAGAAGAATCCTTTAACCTTTCTAAATTCATGTGGTTATCCTCTGAGGAAGGAAGCAAAAGCTTCTCCATCTTCCATTTTTGTAATTTCCGGATGACCTCAGAATCAGTCAGAGTCAGGATTAACCAAAGTTCTTGGTCGTTAGGTGCGATGGTCCGGTCTAGCTCCTCTGAAGGGCTCAGAATAAGTCCTTGTCAGGATAAGCAAAAGTCCTTGCCCCACGTTGTGGACGCCGAAATGTAATGTGCTGTTGTCTCCAGAGATTGCCGATCGCTCTCTGGGAGGAGATCTGCTGTCATTAACTCAAATCTCTCAGACAGATTCTTCTTCCTGTAGAGAGCCCTTGTCTCCAGACAGTTAATGAAGTTTATATAAGTTCCCCTGCTTCTGCAGAACATTTATTTCAGCTGGGAGTGGCTTATGATGCCATTGCAAGGAGTCTAAACTGGCTCTTCTCTTCTTCCTCCATCTGATGTATTCAGGCCCAAATATTGGGGTTCTTATAAGTTTCCTCAGCATAACTCTTACTCCTTTCTCTACAGTTTCTGGGTATACTTGTACTGGTACTATTTCCTCTCGAAAACAAAGGAATCCTGTCTACCAGTATCCTCGCACTTTTCCTGTACTTCTTGGTTACATGATAGAGTTTACTTTCACCTTTTAAAATTTATCATTGTCTGGATCTATTTTTAGCTTTTTGTTGGAATTTATATAGTAGAACTAGGCTTTTCCTTGATCTTTATTATGCCTTCTTAGTGGGAAGTTACCTAAAATTTTTATGAGAATAGTTTGCATACTCACTTAGGGTATCTTCAATGAGGATATTAGATTGTTCCACAGTGAACTCTATTTTTGCCATGACACAATTGACTGGAATCTGTAACTATTATAGCATCACTAAGTTTATAATTCATTGACCATAAAACAACAATTTATCTGATTAGAGCAAAATAACTTTCTAATAAGGCATTTTACATAGGTGTATAAAATATATGATTCTTTGAAAGATACTTCATTATACAATTGTCTGTTATTATCAGACAAACCATAAAACCAAAAAACAGGATTATATGTACTCTCTAAAGGTAGTGCCCATTGGCATGGTGGAGAACTCTCTAAGATTCTAAGGTTTTACAACATTGTGGAGGTCCTTGAGATGCTCCTGTTAATGAATGCTAATTTACTGGTTTCATCAATCTGAGAAATACTACAGAAATTCCTGAAAGAGATCCATAACCACTCAAATAACTAGAATTAACCATCCACATGTAAAAAACCAAATATGTGAAGAATTCTTTTTGTCAAGACTGTCCAGTTAGATGGATAACCTTTACATTGCAGGTGGATAGTACTAAATCAAGCCCAAAATTGAGAGGAGAGCAGGCTATTGCATTTCCTTTTGGAAATAGTAGTTATTTTTTCTTAGAAAGGGAGACTTATGAAATCTAGCATAACTAAATAATATTTGCTCTTACTAATTTGTAAAATGAGAATGCTAGACTACATAATTTAGGACTCCTTCACTAAATAAGATCATAAGGTCATATTCTAATGGTACTGTTATCTGGATAAGTCAGGAAAAATGTATATTTGGAAGAAATAAAGATGAGTATTATTCAGAAATCAGTAGAAAAGCTCGTGTTAGTGTGAGCAGGCAACAACATAATACAAATTAGTTAAAAAACATAATTGGACTAAAATGTCAGGAAAAAAGCATTTGAACAAAGCAGAAGGTGATGAACTGGTTTATGTGACAACAGTGCATTCTGCTGTTATCTTTACCCTATTAGGAGAAAGTGAGGAAGGCCCCCAGCTTTTAGGGTGGAACTCCAGTGATTGTGTGGGAAGGCATAAAAGATAATCATTAGATTAGGCAGTCCCAGATAGGTTACAATCTTTATTGTAGAATGGAATGTGCAAATCTATTTGAGTATGTTTTTAATTTCAAAGATTTTGTTTTTCAATTTTGAGGTACCACTACACACCAGTCTGTGGCTAAGATGACAGGAAAAGATAATGATGAATGTTGGAGGGGATGTGGGAAAACTGGGACACTAATACATTGTTGGTGGAACTGTGAATGAATTCAACCATTCTGGAGAGCAATTTAGACCTATGTTCAAAAAGTTATCAAACTGTGTATACCCTTTGGTCTAGCAGTGTTACTACTGGGCTTATATCCCAAAGAGATATTAAGGAAGGGAAAGGGACTTGTATGTGCAAAAATGTTTGTGGCAACCCTCTTTGTAGTGGCAAGAAATGGAAACTGAATGGATGACCATCAGTTGGGGAATGGCTGGATAAATTATGGTATGTGAATGTTATGGAATATTATTGTTCTCTAAGAAATTACCACCAGGATGATTTCAGAGAGGTCTGGAGAGACTTGCATGAACTAATGCTAAGTGAAAGGAGCAGAACCAGTCAATAATGAATTGATTTAGACAAGTTCCAATTGTTCAGTAATGAAGAGAGTTATCTACACCCAGGGAGAGGAGTATGGGAACTGAGTGTGGACCACAATATAGCATTTTCATTCTTTCTGTTGTTGTTTTCTTGCATTTTTGTTTTCCTTCTCTGATTTTTTTTTTTCTTTCTAGATCTGATTTTTCTTGTGCAGCAAGTTAACTGTATAGATATGTATAACATATATTGGTTTAATATATAGTTTAACATGTATTAGAATACCTGTCTTCTGGGGAGGGAGTGGGGGGGGAAGGAGGGGAAAGTTTGGAATAGAAGATTTTGCAGGGATTAGTGTTGAATAATTATCCATGCATATGTTTTGTAAATAAAAAGCTATAATTAAAAAAAAAAAAGATTGTGTTTTCTTCACTTTTGCTTTTCAATAAGGATGAAAGATTTATTGGAAAGAACATTGAATAGGAAAATAGGAAGACGTGGTTCAAATTTA
Source organism: Sminthopsis crassicaudata (assembly GCF_048593235.1). Taxonomy (NCBI): domain Eukaryota; kingdom Metazoa; phylum Chordata; class Mammalia; order Dasyuromorphia; family Dasyuridae; genus Sminthopsis; species Sminthopsis crassicaudata. The sequence goes on along the minus strand of NC_133618.1, from coordinate 265,048,777 downwards.
TGGCTTTGTCCTGATTTATTGAGTGAAATTGTAGAAGTCCCTTCATTTGTTTTTGCCTCAAATTATTTATTATTGATGCTGGAACTATAGTGCTTTCTTTTCTTTTATCTTACAGAAATATTATAATAATGACCATGTTTTGCCTTGTGAGTTAGCTTCTTAATATTCATTAATTAAGCATTTTTTAAGTAGGGATTTAAATACCAACTTTTATATTTCTCCTGAAGCTGAAATAAAGGTTATAAAAGTCCATTATCATTTGAAATCATTGCACATTTAGACATTGCTTTTCCAATTATTTTTATCAATTATGGTGAACTAAGATACTTCTATTAACATTTTCCAAATTTGTTCCATAGTGAATAAGAAATAAGAGCCTTATTTCCTTAAAGGGACATGTTTCCAAATTTTAAATGACAATGTCTGAATCCACTGAACTTAAAGATATCATTTAAATAGGAAAACAAAATCCATGTGTTAATAAGGCTGACCTAATTCATTGTTTGACTTTTGCTGTTTTATTACTAAATTTTAATTTTTTAAAAATACCTTAAATTTGTCAATCATTAAGGCATTCCAAAACTTAATTTTACACAAAAAAGAAAAGGTGTAACACAGCAACATCACAGCAAATGATCGGCCCATTTATATTATTCCACTAGGATGTAGGAAATTAGATATTACAATTGTTTTTTGATATGTAATTACTTTTTATTATTTAATATTAAAACATATATTTAATATTATTATTACTTTATATTATTTATGAAATTACTTTATATTATTTTATGTTTGCTTTATATTTACTTAATTCAATGTAGGCAAGTTCCTATGTACTTTGATAGTAGGTAATAATTTTTGTTTTGGTATTCTCATTGTCTAGTATAATGCTTTGTGTGTGGTATTCACTCAATATATATATATATATATATATATATTTTAATTGAAGATAAGAATACAAATAATCATTAGATAAAGTAAGTACAAATAAAGGAGTTTTAGAGGAGGTCACAAGAAAAAAATAATTGATTCTTCCTGGATCAAGAAGAAATAATCTTTGAGCTAAGTTTTCAAAAATGAATATGATCATTTTTAGAGAAATGGGTAGGAGGATATTCCATCTAAAAATAATCAAATTAGTTTAAGTTTATGAAAGTAGGTATGAGAATAACAAATAATCTAAGAGATGTGCAGATTTGAGAATAATTTTTGAGAACATGGTAGTTGCAGCCCTGAAAGTTTTTTGAAATTATTGAGCAATAAAATGTTCAGAGACTAAAGGACTAAAAAATGGAACCCATAGTAATTTTTCAAAAGCTCAGGAAGGAAATAATTTTAGTCAATAATTTGAAATCTGTAGAAAGACCAAGAAAGAAGATAAGAAGACTGAGAAAAGGACTTGTCAATCAACAAAAAAACACTGCTATATTAAGGAACTGAATTTTATGAAACAAAGTTGCCCTTTAAATTCAAATGTTATCAAAGATTTCTTTCTCAAATAGTACTTTGATTTTAAAATACATATTTTCTGGCTATTAGATAGTCTGGCATAGATGTTGCTTGTTTAAGTGTAGTTTATAGAATTGTAAACCTACTTACTATGTTAAAGATGTAGACATATTGCATTTTAAAATGTTCTTTTAAGAAAATGGAAAAGGAAGTTTCTATAGGAATTGGGAAAATGTGTTCTGGAAACACTTCTAAACAAATTAAAAAGCTGCTGTCAAACCAGCTGCTAAGAAGTGAATATTTCTTGAATGTTGCTTTATCTGGCTGACAAAGTTTGTGCTGTTTATATATATATTTTATTTTTGAAAAAAGGATTCTCCAAAAGTCTAAAAAATGTCAGCTCATTTTATTAGCAAAAAAAAATATTCCAGGGAGACTAGAGATAAAAATACTGTAGTTCTTTAGTTTTGTTTAATTCTTTAACTTTTAGAGTAGACTGTATTTCTGATGTTGTTCGAGTTGCAACACAGGTGGAGTCTCTGAAGTAGAAAGCATATAGAATTACTTTGAAATGAAAATAATTGGCAAAATTATAATCTTTTGTACTTTAGTTATCATCTATAGCAACTTTTTTTCCCTCTGTTTAATTGAAAACAGCCCACAAAGTGTGATAATAATGTTCTTAATCAGTGACCTAATACTCTAAGTGTCATGAGCTCACTGTTTAATCAAAGAACTCCAGATGGTGATCTCTTCCCATTTAAAAATTCTTTGACATTGGTGAAACAGAACCTTCTTAAATAAACAAAAATCAGACCTTTGAATCAAATTTCTCAATGCAGTGCTTTAAAACTCTAATTTTCAGTGTCATTGTAATCACAGATTAAGCAAAATAATATTCAGTATGTATTTTTATTTAGTTCAAATGTGCATGACACTATCAACACAAAGAATTTAGAGGTATAAGGAGTAGGAATCTAATGCTTTTAATAGGCATGTAATTTTTTTTTTGCATGATTACTGAGCCCCTAGAACATTATCAGCTTTCATAAGTGATTCTTATTTAATAATGTGAAATGTTTCCAGAAGTCCAAATATTTCCACTCAGAGCTCTAATGCAAGTGTATGTACTTAATGAATGATTTATATTAGGAATCTTGGAATGTCTTTCACTGAAAAACATCTCAAATTCAGGAATTTTGTTTTCTTTGTCATTAACAGAATGTTAGATACTGAGGCATTCTTAAAAGGGGAGAATATTATTTATAAATTTAAGCTTATTTTTTTTTTATTCTCTAGAAACATTAGACCCTAGTTTAATCCATATGTAAAAAGAACATTTTATTTTTAATTTGTCCTGTTAATTTTAGTGTCAGGACATAGTGACATCAAGAATGACATCTTAATGAGTGGCAGAAGATGGAAAGACTGAGAAAGAAAAAGGTTTAAGATGAAAACAGCTTTATTAATTATTGACAGAGATTAATTAATAATTCCAGAGAGCACAGTAGAGGGAGATTTTAGTGGGACATTGAGAGAACTAGTACAGATAAGAAGGCTGAAAGTAAAGGAAAGAACAATTGGGTAAGATTAATGGGTTTGTATATAAGCAGGTATCACTGGGATGGGGAGAATATGAGCAGTTGGAAATAAACTTTTAAAAATATTTAAGTTAAATCTTTTCAGTGATCAAGCATTTATTTTCTCTCTCCTCAGTTGAATAACAAAAAAAAATCAATCATAACCTTACAATAAATATGCATAATTAAGCAGAGCAAATTCTTACATTGACAATATCTCTAAATTTTATTTCTCACTCTGCTTTTGGAGTTTTCATTTTTAGGTCCAGAAGTGAGTGAGTAGCTTGCTTCATTTTTTATCCTTTGGAGTAGTTTTTGTCATAGCATTGATTCTTAAGTATTTAAAAGTTATTTTTCTTTATTGTATTGGTATCATTGTATAAGTGGTTCTGATTCCACTCACTTCAATCTACATCAGTTGACATAGTTTTTGCAAGGTTTCTCTGAAACGATCCCTTTTATCATATCTTATAGTAACATAATATCTTGCTACATGTATATGCCATATTTTGTTTAAGCATTTTTAGGTAAATAGGTTATTACTTTAGCGGTTCTTTTTGGCCTATTCTTGTTTTCAGGGTGTCCATCACTTGGCCAAGTTTTACCACTTAATTTTTCCAATTCCCTCCAGAGTTTTTATTTCATGTTTATTTCTTGCTTCATTTCTTCTAGCTGTTTCTGCAATTCTTGTGGAAAGCTTTATTTTTCCATTTTAGTCTCTCCTTGTAGTTTTTATGCAGTTACTTTCAATTTTGGGGAGAATCTTTAGATTTTCAATAGTTTTTTATACTGTTTGGTGTTTTCTTTGATTTACTCATTTCTCAAATTTTAGTTCCTTGATTGGAGTTTCATTTTAGTTTAGGCTCTATTCCTTCAGCATTTTGGAGGAGCTCTCTTTTATTTGGTTTCCTGTTTTGGCCTTTACCTCCTTTGGTCCAATCCCCTCCTGGATAATTGAAATCTTTTGGATTCTCTTAGATCCTGTCACTCCATTGACCTTGACTCTGATTTTGGCCTAGGTCTTTCTTCTGTCTTCTTTGAAGTTAGGTATTGGCTTCATCCCTTTCTTTAGTTCTGACAAGTCCTGATGTTATTAATTTAGCTGATAAAACAGGTATTTTTTAAAGGGTAGATATTGTTTTGCTTTCCAAGTATGATACTGACTCGATCTCCTACTGGGACACCAGGGTGGGCAATTTTCATCTTTACCAGAAGTCCTTTTCTCCTCCTGCCTTTCTTAATACAGAGTTATTTTTATGACAAAATTAATTGTCCTTTAATGTGTTATGGGATTGACTTAAAATTCTTTCTGAACCAGAGGTTCTGTTATCTTTACTCATTCATTTATGACTTAATTAATTTCTTTTTGTGAGATTGTTTTAGTTTTTAATTTGTTTCTTGCTTTTGTTTACATGAATAATTGACATTTTAAGAAGAGTAGTTATCCTCTTAAGTTCTGTTTTGTTACGTACTCTGTCATACATGTTAGTCACTTTGACTTTATAAGAACTCATACGTTTCTCTGCTGCTGCTCAGTCTTTTGACTGTTTTGCCATATTTCCTTCTACAACTTCTACAATTTGAAATTATTTTCGAATTTACTATTCTGCCATTTCTCTCTTTTGGGGCAGTTCTCTTTCAGCCTTCTAAATTGAATGTTTTCTTACTTGCTTTAGTGATTTATTTTTTGAAAAGTTTAATTTCTGCCTTTAAATTTAGTCCCATTTTCCATTCTTAGTTTCTTTTTTCTTGCTATCATGATTGCTTTTTAATTGGAGGTTTGCAGTTTGCTTTCCATCCCTCCATAATATTTATTTATTTTTTGGTTTCCTTTTCTGGTTTATTACTTTTTTCCTCCTGTATGAATCTGATGGCTATTATTTCCTCCTTCATGTTAGATCTTTTCCCCAGCCTTTCTCTTTTGGCCTACTTGCCATATCTCTTCTCTTCTGATCACTTAGATTCTGTCAGGCCTTTATTGTTAGGTTCTTACTAAGTGCTAAGTCGGTACTTAACAATTCTCTAGTTCCGGCCTTTCCTGGTAATTTGACTTGTGAATTCCTAAGGAAGAGCTTGCATGCTTGGGAGGAGCAAGCTCATTGGTTGAAGTGGTTCTTCCCAGAAGCCCTTGCATTATCCCATGCCCATTCTCTGGGAGGATAAAAGAGGACAGCACTCCAGAAAGAAGAGAAGTCTCTGTACTACATCAGGCTTGACGGGGCTGTCTGCAGGAAGAAGAATCTATCCGAGAGATTTGAATTGACATAGCAGATCTCCCCCCAGAGAGCGATTGGCAGCTTCTGGAGACAACAGCATGCTACACTTTATACTGCTTGGTCTTTGTTCCTTCTATTGCCTTGGTTTTCTTCTTGTACAAACTGTTAGGAATAGGTTACTTCAAACTCTCCTCATGTTATTGGCTGTATGTTTACCATATAAAAATTCCATGAATGGGATCCCAGCTGTGTAAGTATGGCTAAAGTATCTTAGGTCCAATTTGATGTTGGCATGAAATTAGTCTTAATGAAATTGAACATTTAACAAAAGTACTTTATTTTTCCCTAACATAGCAAATATGTTGCAACAAGGTCTTTTCTCTGGATTTGGCCTCCTTTATCATTATTTGGAAATGTGTTTGGTTCGTGATTGGCTAAAATAGAGTCAATTTACCCTGTCTCTGGCATCCACTAAGTCTGAAGGACACAGAGGCCACATAGTTTAAGGTATTTATTGTCTAGACAAGGAAGCTGTGTCAGAGAAGTTGGAGTCTTTCACACTTGGGGAAAGAGGTAAGGTGAATGTTGTATCAGGAAAGCTATGATCAAAAGAAGTTGTGTAAGAAGATGCTTTTGAGAAGGAAGTAAAGCTACCATATGCCTCATCATGGCAAGATACCAGTGTTCTTCTAGAGAATTCCAGCATTTAAATAACTCATCAGTTCTTCTGCCATGGATGATATTAAGGGAAAAGAAAGGAAAAGAGGAGGAAAAAAAAAAATGAAACTGAAAAGGATCTTGAGCTAAAGGAAGGACCATAGAGAATCAGCCAGAGCAAAAACAGTTCATTCATATCAAGTCAGCCTTCCTAAAGAGTGGATCTAGATGACAGTACTCACTAAATTAATCTATTTATTTAGTGCTATACCAATCAGACTCCCAAGAAACTATTTTAATGACCTAGAAAAAATAACAACAAAATTCTTATGGAAGAACAAAAGGTCTAGAATTTCAAGGGAAGTAATAAAAAAAAAAATCAAATGAAGGTGACCTAGCTGTACCTGATCTAGAACTATATTATAAAGCAGCAGTCACCAAAACCATTTGGTATTGGCTAAGAAATAGACTAGTTGATCAGTGGAATAGGTTAGGTTCACAGGGCAAGATAGTGAATATAAATAGCAATCTAGTGTTTGACAAACCCAAAGATCTCAACTTTTGGGATAAGAATTCTTTATTTGACAAAAACTGCTGGGAAAACTGGAAATTAATATGGCAGAAACTAGGCATGGACCCACGTTTAACACCACATACTAAGATAAGATCAAAATGAGTCCATGATTTAGGCATAAAGGACGAGATCATTAATAAATTAGAGGAACATGGGATGGTTTACTTCTCAGACCTGTGGAGGAGGAAGGAATTTGTGACCAAAGAAGAACTAGAGACCATTATTGATCACAAAATAGAACATTTTGATTACATCAAACTAAAAAGTTTCTGTACAAACAATACTAATGCAAACAAGATTAGAAGGAAAGTAACAAATTGGGAAAACATTTTTACAGTTAAAGGTTCTGATAAAGAGCTCATCTCCAAAATATACAGAGAATTGACCCTAATTTATAAGAAATCAAGCCATTCTCCAATTGATCAGTGGTCAAAGGATATGAACAGACAATTTTCAGATGATGAAATTGAATTTCCACTCATATGAAAGAGTGTTCCAAATCACTATTGATCAGAGAAATGCAAATTAAGACAACTCTGAGATATCACTACACACCTGTCAGATTGGCTAAGATGACAGGAACAAATAATGATGAATGATGGAGGGGATGTGGGAAAACTGGGACACTGATGCATTGTTGGTGGAGTTGTGAAAGAATCCAACCATTCTGGAGAGCAATCTGGAATTATGCCCAAAAAGTTATCAAAATGTGCATACCCTTTGACCCATCAGTGTTACTTCTGGGCTTATATCCCAAGGAAATACTAAAGAAGGGAAAGGGACCTGTATGTGCCAAAATGTTTGTGGCAGCTCTTTTTATAGTAGCTAGAAACTGGAAAATGATTGGATGCCCATCAATTGGAGAACGGTTGGGTAAATTATGGTATATGAATGTTATAGAATATTATTATTCTGTAAGAAATGACCAGCAGGATGAATACAGAGAGGCTTGGAGAGACTTACATCAACTGATGCTGAGTGAAATGAGTAGAACTAGGAGATCATTATACACTTCAACAATGATACTGTATGAGGATGTATTCTGATGGAAGTGGATATCTTCAACAAAGAGAATATATAATTCAGTTCCAAGTGATCAATGATGGACAGAATTAGCTACACCCAGAAAGGGAACACTGGGAAATGAGTGTAAACTGTTTGAAGTTTATTGTTTTTCTTCCCACTTTATTTTAACCTTCCGAATCCAATTATTCCTTTGCAACAACAACAACAAAATTTGATTCTGCACATATATATTGTGCCTAGGATATACTATAACATATTTAATATGTATGGGAATGCCTGCCATCTAGGGGAGGGGGTGGAGGGAAGGAGGGAAAAATTCGGAACAGAAGGGAGTACAAGGGATAATGATGTAAAAAAGAGTGTATCTAGAAAACCATTGAATGAGAGAGTCTTTCCCCTTTCCATAATAGCATTGATTTGACATGGAAATTAACTTCTGAGAGGTCAGATACTTTATGTGGACCTTCATATCCATAATGATGCAATTGTTGATAAACCCTGGAATGGGAGAGTTCCATTTCACTAGACAGAGACAGGTTGAGGGCCACTTGGATTAGGAATAGCTATGTTGTCCTAAGGGAGGGAGGAATCATATAGTCCCTGTGCCCACCACTAGCATGATATCACTAACTGATTTTCCAAATTGACACTGTTCCTATTCCTCCACCTTGGCTATGTTTGTGACAACTCCAGCCTGTTTTGTTTTTCTTTTTCTTTTCTTTTCTTTCTTTTTTTTTTTTTTAAACATATATCTCTGATGGATTCTAACATGCATAAACAACTTATAGTGATAGAATAAGTCTGGAACTTCCTAAGCACCTTTCAGAATTTCCCAGTCTCTAGTCCCAAGTCTGCTCTTCTTCTCTATTCTGCTTGCTCTTATCTTAGCAGGAACCAGGAGCCTCTGTATAAAAGACAGTTGTTTGGGCCCCCCCCCACACTTTCTGTCTAATCAGGAGAAATTTCTTTACTTATACCACCATTAATTCAGCTGGCTTCTCCTCAGCTTTCGTTGCAAGGTCCCTGAAAGCCTAAACTTTTCCCCTAGCTGCTAAATCAACTAACTCAGTTTGCTTTCAGTCTCATTAAGCTTGCAGTACAATTTAAACAGCAAAGTCAATAACATCCAGGGAATGCTGCCTTTAGCACTTTTCTTTCCTTTACCCTTCTGGAAGCTTCCTCTAATACTTTCTAATAAAATCCCTCTCAGCAGGATCCTGCTGCTGATCACACAGAACTTTCCATATAAAATCAGGACTCTAGCCATAGAGATTCCCTTTATTTGTCCATACCACCCTCTTCCTTGGACTCTTTTCCAACATAACCACTGTATGAGCTATGAGACCATCTTTGGGTCATGCCTGTCAAGTCTATGTCAGATGTAGTGGGAATCTCCTTAAGAAGATTTGTCATCTCTAGCCCATAGATCCATAATCTAGTCAATGTGGAGTCTGGTGACATCCTTGAAATGGGTAGAAGCCTTGAACAACAAAGATCTGGCCATTTGTCAAGGTTATTCTGGACATTGGTGGAAAAGATTGAGGATTATTCAGTTCTTTGCAGCTTTTTCAGGATACTTGACGTGTGGAAGTGTTTTCAATTTTCTCTTTTTGTTGTTTGTTTATTACATATCTCACGCATGTCTTTGGTATTGCAGAGTTTGGGACTTCAGAACTTTCCTGTCATGTGTTTCCGTTTCCCTTCAACCTTTCCTATTCATTCTACCACTATCACTTCAGAAGCATGACCAAAGTTCATACCAATTCTTTGGTATACATATAATTTTACTATTATTAAAGATGAAAGCAAATTTGCATACTAATGAAATGGATATGCTTGTTTATTTTTACATAAAAATTAAATCGACAGAATATTTGTTATTTTTTGCTGTTTTTTAAAATATGGATATATATTTAAAACAATAGCATTTTATTTTTCTAATTACATGTAAAATAGTTTTCTAATTATTGTGTTAATTTCTTCTTCATTGGTGGTAAGTTTACTTTTTCATTTTTAATACTGCTAATTTGGTTTTCTTCTTTCCTTTTTTCTAATCATTTTAAATAAAGGTTCATCTATTTTATTGGCTGAAATTTCATAAAACTAGTTCTTAGTTTTGTTTATTAGTTCAGTAGTTTTCATACTTTCAATTTTATTAATCCCTTCTGTGATTTTCAGAATTTCCAATTTGGGATTTAATCAGGGGATTTTAATCTGTTCTTTTTCTACCTTTTTTTTTTTTTTAATTGCATGCCCAATTAATCTTCTTTTTCTCTATTTTATTCACATAAGCATCTAGAGATATAAATTTTCTTTTAAGAATTGCTTTGGCTATATTCCATAAATTTTGGTATGTTGTCTCATTGTCATTCTCTTGGATAAAATTATCAATTGTTTCTATGGTTTGTTGTTTCACCCCCCTCATTCTTTAGAATTAGATCTTTTAGTTTCCAATTAATTTTTGGCCAAATCCTATGAGATTAAGGGTCAAATAATGCTCATTCCCCTCCCTTTTTCCCCTCAATGGTAATAGATCTCTTTTGCCTGTTTATATGATGCAATTTATTCCATTTTACTTCCTTTCCTCTTCTTCCTGTATAATTCCTTTCCACCTTTAGTTTCTTTTTCTATATCATCACATTAAAGTCAACTTTTACCTACACTTTCTAAATATACCCTGATATACAGTTTTCAAGAGTTACGTGTATTATCTGTTCATGTACAGATGCAAACATTTTAACCTTTAAAAAAATAGTGGGTTTTTTTTTTTTTTTTAGCTTTCTTATACTTTTCTTGAGTTCTGTATTTAAAGATCAGATTTTCTGTTCAGTTCTGATCTTGTCATCAAAAATAATTGAAAATCCTTTCAATTGAATTGAATGTCCATCTTTTCCCCTGAAAAATAATGCTTAGTTTTGCTGGGTAGTTAATTCTTGGTTGCAGTATAAGCTCCTTTACCTCTGGACTATCATATCCTAAGCCTTTCAGTACTTTAAAGTGGAAGCTGCTAGGTCCTAGGTAATCCTAATCATGGCTCCTTGATATTTGAATTGTTTCTTTCTGGCTGCTTGCAGTATTTTTTCCTTGATCTGATAATTGTGGAATCTAGCTACAATATTCCTTTGGTATCTTTTTCAGGGGGTGATTGGCATATTCTTTTTTTTTTTAATTAATGCTTTTTATTTTTCAAAACATATGCATAGACAATTCTTCAACATTAGCCCTTGTAAAACTTTGTGTTCCAATTTCTTCCCTTTCCTCGAAGCCCCCAAGATGGCAAATATTCCAATCTATGTTAAACATGGTAGAAATACATGTTAAATCCAATATATGCATACATATTTATACAATTATCTTGCTGCACAAGAAAAATCAAATCAAACCAATAAAAAAGAAAAGAAAGAGAAGCAAAATAAAATGCAAGCAAACAACAACAAAAAGAGTGAGAATGTTGTGAACCACATTCAGTTCCCACTGTCCTCTCTCTAGATGTAGATGGCTCTCTTCATCATTGAGCAATTGGAACTGCTTTGAATCATTTCATTGATGAAGAGAGACATGTCTGATGGATCCTTTTAATGGCTATTTTCCTCAAGAAAAATAGGACAGTTTTCCATGACAATTTCTTGAAGATGTTGCCCAGGCTCTTTTTTTCATTGTAGTTTCCAGATAGTACAATAATTCTTCAATAGTCTTTTCTGGATCTATTTTCCAGATCAGTTGTTTTTCCAATAAGGTGTTTTATATTTTCTCCTACTTTAATTTTTTTTTTTTTAACTTTTGTTTAACTGATTCTTAATGTCTCATTAACTCATTCACTTTCAGTTGTCCAATTCTAATTTTTGGTGAATTTTTTTTAATTAGCTTTTAAAAAAAAAAAAAACTCCTTTTGCATTTGACCAATTGTACTTTTTTAAAAAATTATTTTTTTTGCAAAGCATATGCATGGGTAATTTTTCCAATCTTGGCCCTTGGAAAACCTTTTGTTCCAAATTTTCCCCTTCTTCTCCCCACCTCCTCCCTAGCTGGCAGGTAGTACAATACATGTTAAATATGTTGAAATATATGTTAAATTCTATAAATGTGTACATATTTGTACAGTTATTTTGCTGCACAAGAAAAATCAGATCAAGAAGGAAGGAAAAGAAAAACTGAGAAATAAAACAATGCAAGCAGATAACAAGAGATAGTGAAAATCCTATGTTGTGTACCACACTGTTCCTACGGTTCTCTCTCTGAGTGTAGGTGGCTCTCTTCATCACTGCACAAGTGGAACTGGTTTGAATCCTCTTATTGTTGAAGAGAGCCACGTCCATCAGAATTGATCTTTCATACATTCTTGTTGCTGTGTATAATGATCTCTTGGTTCTGATCATTTCACTTAGCATCAGTTCACTTAGGCCTCTCCAAGTCTCTCTGAAATAATCCTGCTGGTCGTTTCTTACAGAACAATAGTATTCCATAACATTCATATACCATAATTTATTAAGCCATTCTACAATTGATGGGCATCCACTTATTTTCCAGTTTTTTTGCCACTACAAAGAGAACTGCCTTAAACATTTTTGCATATGTGGGTCTCTTTTCCTCCTTTAAGATCTCTTTGGGATATAAGCTCAGTAGTAACACTGCTGGGTCAAAAGGTATGCACAGTTTGATAACTTTTGAGCATAGTTCCAAACTGTTCTCCAGAATGGCTGGATGTATTCACAATTCCACCAACAATGTGTCAGTGTCCCAGTTTTCCCACATCTTCTCCAATTTGTCGTTCTTTTCCTGTCACCTTAGCCAATTAGTGGTATCTCAGAGTTGTCTTAATTTGCATTTTTCTGATCAATAGTCATTTTGAAGCACCTTTTCATGTGACTACAAATAGTTTCAAATTCTTCATCTGAAAATTGTCTGTTCATATCCTTTGATCGTTTATCAGTTGGAAAATGGCTTGAACTATTATAAATTTGAGTCAATTCTCTAGGTATTTTAGAAATGAAGCTTTTATCAGATCCTTTTTTAATATAGCTTTTTATTTACAAGATATATGCATGGGTGATTTTTCAGCCTTGACATTTGCAAAACCTTTTGTTCCAACTTTTCCCCTCCTTCCCCCCATTCCCTCCCCCAGATGGCAGGTAGACCAATATATGAATATATGTTAAATATGTTAAAGTATATGTTAAGTTATATATATATATGCATGCCCACACAGTTGTTTTGCTGCACAAGAAGAATTGGACTTTGAAATCATATATAATTTACGTGTGAAGGAAATCAAAAATGTAGGCAGATAAAAATAGAGGGGTTGGGAATTCTATGTAATGGTTCACACGCATTTCCCAGAGTTCTTTTGCTGGGTGTAGCTGGTTCAATTCATTACTGCACTATTGGAAGTGATTTGGTTTATCTCATTGTTGAAGAGGGCCACATCCATCAGAATGCATCCTCATACAGTATTGTTGTTGAAGTATATGATGATCTCCTGGTCCTGCTCATTTCACTCAGCATCAGTTCATGTAACTCTCTCCAGGCCTTTCTGAACTTATCCTGCTGGTCATTTCTTACAGAACAGTAATAGTCCATAACAGTCATATAACACAATTTAGTCAGCCATTCTCCAATTGATGGGTATCCACTCAGTTTCCAATTTCTGGCCACTACAAAGAGAGCTGCCACAAATATTCTTGTACATGCAATTCCCTTTCCATTCTTTAAGATCTCTTTGGGCCCAGTAGTAACACTGCTGGATCAAAGGGTATGCATAGTTTGATAACTTTTTGAGCATAGTTCCAAATCGCTTTCCAGAATGGCTGGATATATTCACAATTCCATGAACAACATATCAGTGTCCTAGTTTTCCCACATCCCCTCCAACATTCCACATTATCTTTCCCTTCATTCTAGCCAATCTGACAGGTGTGTAGTGGTATCTCAGAGTTGTCTTAATTTGCATTTTTCTCTAATTAATGATTTGGAGCATCTTTTCATATGGCTAGAAATAGTTTCAATTTCTTCATCTTAGAATTGTTTGTTCATATCCTTTGACCATTTATCAATTGTAGAATGGCTTGATTTCTTATAAATTAGAGTCAGTTCTCTATATGTTTTGGAAATGAGGCATTTATCAGAACCTTTGACTGTAAAAATGTTTTCCCAATTTGTTACTTCCCTTCTAATCTTGTCTGCATTAGTTTTGTTTGTACATTAGTTTTCTATTTTGTGATCAATAATGGTCTCTAGTTCTTCTTTGGTCATAAATTCCTCCACAGGTCTGAGAGGTAAACTATCCTGTGTTCTTCTAATTTATTTATAATCTCATCCTTTATGACTAGATCATGAATCCATTTTGACCATTTCCCCAGTTGGTTAGATCTGACTTTATTTGTGTAGAAAGTGTTTTGTAGTTTTGCTCATATAGTTCCTGATTTTCTGTTGTCAGATAGATTCTCAAATATTTTATACTATCAGTAGTTACTTTAAATGGAATTTCTCTTTGTAACTCCAACTGTTGGATTTTGTTAGTGATATATAAGAATGTTGATGGCTTATGTGGATTTATTTTGTATCCTGCAACTTTGCTAAAGGTGTCAATTATTTCTAATAGCTTTTTAGTAGACTCTTTAGGGTTCTCTAAGTATACCATCATATCATCAGCAAAGAGTGATAATTTGGTTTCCTCATGACCTACTCTAATTCCTTTAATCTCTTTCTCAACTCTTATTATTGCCAAAGCTAGTGTTTATAATACAGTATTGAATAGCAATGGTGATAGTAGGCAATCTTATTTCATCCCTGATCTTATTCAGAATGGTTCCAGTTTATCCCCATTACATATGATGGTTGCTGGTGGTTTTAAATAGATACTATTGACTATTTTAAGGAAATATATTTTTAAGAAAAAGTTCATTTATTCCTATATTTTCTAGTGTTTTTAATAGGAAGGGGGTCCAATTTTAGCAAATGCTTTTTTCTGCATCTATTGAGATAATGATATGGTTTTTATTAATTTGGTTATTGATATAGTCAGTTGTGCTAATAGTTTTCCTAATATTGAATCACCTCTGCATTTCTGGTATAAATCCTACTTAGTCATGATGTATTATCCTGGGGATGATTTTATTTTATAGCTTTTTTATTGATGGAACATATGCATGGGTAATTTCTACAACATTGTCCCTTGCGCTCATTTCTGTTCCAACTTTTCCCTTTCCTCCTTCTACCCCCTCCCTTAGGTGGCAGGCAGACTCATACATGTTAAACATGTTAAAGCATATCTTAGATATAATATATGTGTGCAGATCCGTACGGTTCTCTTGTTGCACAAGAAAAAATGGATTTAGAAGGTAAAAATAACCTGGGAAGAAAAATAAAAATGCAAGTAATCCACATTCATTTCCCATTGTTTCTTCTATGGGTATAGCATATCTATCCATCATTGATCAATTGGAACTGAATTGAATTTTCCCTTTGTCGAAGATATCCACTTCCATCAGAATACATCTGGGGATGATTTTTTTGTAATCTCATTGCTAATACTTTATTTAAGATTTTCCATCAATATTCATTAGAGAGATTAATCTGTAATTTTCTTTCTCTGTTTTTTTTCCTACCTGGTTTAGGTATCAGTACCATGTTTGTGTCATAAAAGCTATTTGGTAGGAGTTCTTCCTTCTCTATATTTTCATATAGTTTATATAGTATTGCAGTCAATTGTTCTTTAAATTTTTGGTACAATTAAAATGTAAATCCATCTAGTCCTGTGGATTTTTTCTTAGGGAGTTGATTAATAGCATGTTCTATTTCTTTTAAATGGGACTACTTAAGTAGTTTATTTCCTTTTCTGTTAATCTGGGTAATCTATATTTTTATAGGCATTCCTCCATTTCACTTATGTTGTCAAATATCTTGGCACAAAGTTGGGTAAAATAACTCCTAACTATTGCTCTGATTTCCTCTTCATTGGTGCATAATTCTCCCTTTTCATTTTTGAGACTAACAATTTGATTTTCCTGTTTCCTTTTTCTAATCAAATGAACTAACATTTATCTATTTTTTTGTTTTTTCATAAAACTAACTCTTAGTTTTATTTATTAATTCGATAGATTTTTTAAGTTTCAATTTTATTGATCTCTCCTTTTATTTTTAGAATTTCAAGTTTGGTATTTGATTGCAGGTTTTTACTTTGTTCTTTTTCTAGTTTTTTTAATTGCAAGCCCAATTCATTGATCTTCTCTTTCTTTATTTTGTTCAAGTAAGCATCTAGAAATATAAATTTTCCCCTTATTACTTGCTTTGGCTGCATGCTACAAATTTTGGTATGTTGTCTAATTATTGTCATTCTATTGGATGAAATTATTGATTGTGTCTATGATTTGCTGTTTTACCTATTCATTCTTTAGGATGAGATTATTTACTTTCCAATTACAAGGTAACACTTGCTTAAAATAGAATGATTCTCATAATTTCCATGAAGCATCAGGAAATCTCTAAATTCTGTTATATGAAAGTCTTTCTTTTCAAGTGTTTCTTTATTCTGTTTTTTCCTTGCATAATGGATTTTTGTTACTTGCCATTTAAACATTGCAATGGTTTTCATATCTATATCTTCTTATAAACTTAGATTAATATTTTGTTATGTCTATATTTGATTTCCTTAAATAAATGCAATATTTGTCTATTTTTCAGATTGTCATTAAGATTATATAATGATTTATCTTTAATAGATTTTTTTTTTTCAGGAAAAAGAAGAAATAGATGCTGTATCTGTTGGAGCTATTCTTTCTGACTATCAACGAGTTCGAGTAGAAAATGTGTAAGAACATGTTAATTTAATACATCAATTTAAAACATACATATTTTGGGGATTTAGGAGGGAAAGAAAGTTTATATTTGTAGCCACTCATTATATAAATGTTGTATTCCTTATTCTTTTAGGCTTTAGATTTATATAGTGACTCCAATAAGAAGCCAAAGTAATTTTTGCCTTTGAATACTTCATTGAAAGCATCTTAACCTTCTAGAAAAAATTAATTTTGTGTCATAAAAAAATCCAAGATAGAAAAATTTAAAATAAATGAAAACTTTAAAATTTCTCTTGTTTGATTAAGCATGTATGTTGTTTCTTGTATAATACATCATTCCCTGTCACAAGATACATATATATATATATATATATATATATCTTTCAATTAGAAATGTAGCTACATATACATTCACACACACACACAATTCTCTTACTATTTATAAGTTTGTCAAATTTGGGGGTAGAGAAGAGGCTTCTTTACTTAGGTCTTCATGTTATTGGACTGCATTTCATTTTTGATGTTTTCAGAACATATTAGCAATCTGTATTCTGCAAAAATAACTGGTGAATTCAGTTTTTTTAAGGGGAGAAAGTAAAATGATATTTTTGACATTGTATTAACAAACTGTTAACTATGTCATCCTTGTAATACTCCTGTGTAATCAGTAGTTCAGTTATTTCTATCCCATTTTGCACTAAAAGAGGTTGAATGATCTATCCACAGTCACAGACTTTGAAGTGCAACAGTGAACCTTCAAGTTCTGTACTTTTATGATAGCAGATTGTTTTAAGTCAACCACATGACTAGCTGCATTTTTTTTTTCCTTCTCAATCAGGAATTGCTCTAGTTTAGAAATGGCGCCAATTCTTTAGTGGAAGTTCTAGATGTGAAACTCTGCTATTAATCATATTTGAGGACTCAGATGTCACTTACACTATGTGGGTCTTCGCTTCTTTTTTAGTAAAATACTCCCATTAATATTTGGATTATCTACCTGAAGGGTTTAAGTATGAAATTTATTGTTATTCTTATTTTTGCTCTATAAATTCATCTATGTAGGGAATTTTTGATATGCAAATTCATTTAAAACAATGCAGATCTCTGGCTTCTTGTTAACTTGTAGCATTAAATTTTTAGGGACACTGGGAAGTTCTGGATCTTGCACATGGTCACAGAGCCATGTAGAGGAAAGGCAGGACTTGAACTTAGGTCTTCCTGATTCTAAAACCAACTCATTTTCCATTAGATAATACTGCTTCTCATATTAATATGTAAATTACTATAACTATTTTGGTTATAAAACCAAAACATGTATTTAGAAAAACTATGCATATTCAAATATTAGGAACATAGAGCCCAGTATTATTTAATGATTAGAAAAGGAATTGTCAGTGTTTGCTTCAATAAAAATTAAACTAAGAATTTAAAATGGACATGTGAATTGAAATGAGCTTTTTATTAACTTAGAAATCTTATTTAAAATAGAAAAGATTATAGAGTATTTTATTAAATTATTCATGTATATACTTACATATCCATAGGTAATCTTTCTACATAGAATTTTAAAAAACAAAATATTTAAAGGAAATTAGAATATGTTAACATTCACACTATAGAATGGATTCTTACTTAGCTAGTTCATTCAGAATACATTCTTATGTACAGAATTAAATATGGAAATATCATCTCTCTTTTTTTCCAATCTTTGTCAAACTAATTAAGCAATTGTTTAGTTAAACAAACGTCTACAGTGGTAAATGTACCTGACCATCAAAAATGTTGTCCAGAAAGTTAGTAAACCCTGAAACTGACCAGAGCATTTATATTGTAAGATATTTATTTCAAGTATTAAGGTAGGCCCCAGCTAAGCATTTCGGGATGAAGATGAACTCCAATAAGCACTTTTTATAAGAGAGAAAGAAGAAAAAAAAAAGGATAGGGAAAAAATTAACATGATAATTGTGTTATACATTTAAAACTATTATGAAGCTATACCTAATGGATTTGTGGTTTCACCTATAATCATCTTTTTTATTGCACTATGTTATGGGAATACTTGTTTTATTCCATAAATTTAAAAAAAAATTAAGAACACTATTAAGACATTATTAAGACATTTAATTAATGTCTTGAGGCTATATGTTAAATAAAAATTACAAAGTATAAAAATATAGTATAAAAGTTATTATTTTAAATTTTATATTGTTGCATGTTTATTTAGAGTTACCATATTTTTGTAATTACTCTTTATTTTTAACTTACCTATGACTCTTACATTACTGCTTTAAACATTTTTCTTTGGAGTCTGTAAGTTCAGTCAATTGTTTGTTATTTTTGATTCTTGAGGGTCCCAAATGGGATTTTCTTGCCAAAGATACTAAAATAGTTTGATTATATTTGAATTCAAGAAGGTAAGATTTCCCAATCCCAGGGCTGGTACTCTATCCACTAGATCACATAGCTCTTCTAGAGTCAGAAAGACTAGAATTCAAATCAAACCTCAGACACTTATTGGCTGCTTCATCCTGGGCAAGTCACTTAACCTCTTTTGCCCCAGTTTACTCAAATATAAAATGGTGTTAATAATTTCATTTATTTACTGGAGTTGTGGGGATCAATTGAAATCATATTTGTAAAATGATTCACACAGTGCCTGGCATAGAGTAGGTGCCTAATAAGCACCAATTTCCTTTTTAAATAAAGGCATTAGTAGATTAGAGGTACAGAATGAGATAAGCATTTTTGGCATTACCAAAAAAAAAAAAATGCCCTTTATGTGATGTAAATGATTAAACATGATTTAAAATGGAGAAGTCAACTTCAATTGTTCTGGTAGTAAAATCATGAAGTTGTTTAGGCACTATTAACAATTCCGAGAATAAGGATCTTCAGATTAATGAAGAAAACAGTAATAATTTAAAATCTTTTTAGTTTAGTTCAAAATGTAGTTAATCCTATATACAATAAATAAGATGGATTTGGAGGGAAAGACACTGAGATCTGTTTTATATATGAGTGGCAGCAGTGGAGGGAATATGCATACAATGAAATCATTGATACTTTGAGTGTTATTTAAATGTTTTTTATTATAAGCAGAAATCTTGCAAAACACTGTTTCATAGTAAATGATAGATATATCGAAATATTTCAATTTATTCATTTAATAATCTATTTCTGAAGAAGCTGATAAAATTCTCACATTTCTTTGTATTTCATCACTTAATAGATAACATTCTGTGGTAAAAAGGTTTCAGGTTTTTTTTTTTAGATAATCTTTTTGGGACCATCTTAAGCTATACTGCCAAAACAGATGAATTAAATAGTTTAAAATTTCACCAAACCAACAAAATTTTTGTTTTACAGGAATCCAAAAAATTAATTTTTGTGTTTCTATATCATCAGAACCATTCTACTATAATACTCCAGCCAATGAGGGAAAAAAGGCAATACTAAAGTGAAAGGAGTACTTAATTTAATTGTAGATCTCACTGCTGCTCCCCATTTTGCCACTTTCTGGTTATTTAATTGTTGATTTTTCACTTAATCCCTTTGAAGCACAGTCTCATTTGTAAAACTGGTGTGATATCTATCTTCCTTGTTTACTTCCTAGGATGTATTAAGATTGTATATTGTAATGCTGGAGAAACTGAGGCAAGATAGATATTAGAGAGATTTAAAAATTTATTAAGTGGGAGAGATTTACTGGAATGGATCCATGATTTGGTCCCAGAGCTGAATGAAACTATTGGTCTCTAAGAATGTGAGTTCTCAATGACATATATACAGATGGCTCAGACTCTGGGGGATAGATTGAGGCAGGGGCGGAGTCAGGGTGCTGAGAGTGGGAACTGGACAGGGTGGGGTGAGCCACTGGAGATGGAGGGAGGCATCTTAATAATATCCTTATCAAATATTCTGATAAAGAGGGAGGGGAGGTTTTGCAGAACAGAGCTTTGAGCTGATAATTATAAACTGAAGCAGAACAATTAGAGAAACTGAGTCAGGACTGAATTAAGAAAATTAAGGAGTCAGGGCAATAAAAGAGAACTGTGGCATAACATATATAATGTTCTGAAAACATTTTGTAAAATATTTAGCATTATCCAGAAAGAAGATTATGGGGACTGATCTATGTTGTAGATCACAACATAAAATTTTGTTATTTGCTTGCTTGCCTTTTTCTTTCTTTCTCATTTTTTTCCATTTTTGATTTGATTTTTCTTGTGCACCATTATAAATGTGAAAATAGATTTAGAAGAATTGCACATATTTAATCTATATTGGATTACTTGCTGTCTAGGAGCAAGGAAGGGAGAAAAATTTGGAATACAAGGTTTTGCAAGGGTGAATGTTGAAAACTGTCTTTGCATGTATTTTGAAAATAAAAAGCTATTAAAATATTTAGCATTATCAAATATAAAGGAAGATAAATACAACAGTATTGAAATAAAGTTGATATCAACACAACTCAGAATAACAAATTATTGATTTTTTTCATTTTTTACTTCATTATGTGGAATCATAAAAATATAGTCTAAACTGGCTCGTTCTCCCACCCCCTTTCTACCTAATAATCTTAAAGTAGGTTTTAACATGTGTCAGGATAAGGAATGGTTATGGAAAAATGAATAAGGTAAAAACATGGAAATATATTAAATAGGAATTGGAAAAACAAGGTGATGTGATTATAATGATGTTGCATCATCATATTTTCAAGGTATTATAGAATTTGACAACAATGATAGTTTTGAGACTGGAAATCAATCAGGAAATGTATTCAATGTTAAAGATAAAAATGATATAACAATTTAATTCAGAATTGTCTAGTTTTAAACATTTACCAAAAACACAAAGCAGCAATAATTGTTTTTATTGTTTGAAAACAAGTGTTTTTTGCTTTTATTTCCCTAGATATTACTATTCACTACATGTAGAAATTTGAAGATGTTAGTGAATAAATATGATCCATGCATTCATGCAGTTTCCATGTCTTTGGGGGAAAAATATCAAAACACTGACACATAAAACATTAAAAATATAGTAGAAAAATTTGAGACAAGAAAAGTAGTTTTTTTCCCTTGTCTTTGATTCTTCTTGATGTTATAAATAGTGCTGCTTAGAAAGTCTTAATATTTGTACTAATAGCCGTTAGCTACTAGAATATTTTATATTTAGGTTTCTGTACTTAGAAATTTGCTACACAAATATTTATAATCTGTCCAGAGGCTTCACTTTATCTATATTTTACTGTATAGACCTAAAAAATTAAATTTTTTTGTCATGTGATATGTAGTATTGTGTTCTAAAAGTAATTATCATTGACAAATCCATTATGTTTAAATTCAAGTTGGTGTGGAATTACGCAAAATATTTTGATTTAATCCTCTTTTTCCCTTAACAAACAGATGTAAAAGGCTTGATCTTCAACCTTTGGCTTACCTTTGGCGTCAACACCAGGAAGATTTGCTTAGAGAAATGATATCATCCGACATACAAGCCATGATCATCAAAGTAGCAGCTTTTGGTATGTATCTAGACTTTCAAAGGAGTTGTCAGTTACCACTGAGATAATATTGCTTCACTAATTAACAACTGTAGAAAAAAGAGAGGATGATTTTCAATATAAAAATCGATGTGATTAAAATACTCATGAATGAGCAAAGAAAGGGTAGTTTTTTAAGTGAATCTTTGAAATTATCAAGCAATTAATGGACTCTACTCCCTCCCAGTGAACATGTTATTGTTCCTTTTACTTCAGAAGACCCTGAAAAATATATTATTTTCCTTAATTAAATTCTTTAAACCTAATTCCTGTTTATGACATTCTTATTTCATTTTCTCTGTAGTGTGTTTACAATTTTTCATATATATATTAATAAATATAAGCATTATGTTGTTTGAATTTCCACATTAAGTAAAATGAATGAAATTTTTATTTACATTACAGATGTTTTAAAAATTACTTCAGATATTTGTTTTTCTTGTTATTAAAAAAAAGCATAAGAAGTTGTGTTTGCTTTTTTTTTTTTTGTAAAGGTGGAATTGACTGGGATTTTTTTTTTAGCATGGATATATCTGACATGTATCATTATATATTTAATGTGAATATTGGGCTTTTTATTAAATTGATAAAATCATGTCATTTACCAAATCATTAGGAGATGAACCTGATTAAACTACTGAATTCCTTTGCAGAAAATTAACTCTTAGGATCAAAAAATGTAGTGTTAAAATTGTTCTTAAAGTTCATTAGTCCAAAAACCTCAGTTTGTAAGGAATCTGAGGCCCAGACAGTTGTCCAAGAACAAAGAGCTAATTACTGGATGAACAAGAATTTAAACCCAAACCAATTTTTAGAGATAATTTTTAAATATAGTTTTTATGTATATGTTCTTTTTCTTCATCATAAGTTATTACAAGTATCTCAGATTCTCCTTCTAGCAGAGTGTGAGCCCATTTAACAAATAATACTTTTTAGAAAAGAGAATAAAATAAATTCAACTAACTTGTTCATTGAAAAAAATATGTATAATACGTAACACTTTGGTCCTCCTACCTCCACAAAGGAATAGTTTGAGGGTATCCTCCATGTTCCTTCCTTTAAGTTCTGCTGGGTCTTAATATCATTACATTTACTTTTGATTTTCTAGCATGTAATAATATTTTTCATTTACATTCTTGTATTTGTGTGTATCAGTGTATCTACACATACACACGTGTATATATACATATATATGACTATTTACTTCACTTGAATTAGTTTATATCACTACTTCTCTGTATTCATCACACTCATCTTTTCTTATATCACATTAATATTCTATTATATTCATATACCATAATTTGTTTAATTATTTCCCAATTGGATAGGTGTCTATATTGTTTCTAATTCTTAGATGTTGCAAAAAATGCTGCTATAATTATTTTGGAGTATATGGGGACTTTCTTCTTACTGAAGGCATCCTTGGAGTATAAGCCCAATAATGGAGTCCCTGGTTCAAAGGCTATGGATATTTTAATCATCTTATTTGTATAATTCCAAATTGCTTTCCAAAATAGTTGTGCCACTTCATAACTCTAGCTCTACCAACAATGAATTATTGTGTCTATTATTCTACAACTCTTTCAACATTGAGTGCTGCTGTTTTTGTCATTTTTGACAGTTTATAAAATGTAACATGAAAAATCAAAATTATTTTGATTTGTATTTCTCTTTCTCTCTTATTAGTGATTTAAAGCATTTTTTCATCTAGTTGTGAGTATACTAGGAATTCTTCTTTTGAGAAATATTTGTTCATAGCTTTTGACCACTTATCAACTGGAGAATGGCTTTAAAATTTTTTGTATATGATATAGATAGAAAGATAGTCAGACAGACAGTTTATGTAATTTGGATACCCAACCTTTGTTTAAGAAACTTGATAAATATTTTTTCTCATTTGATCATTCCCTTCTTAGCACAGTTGCATTAATTTTTATCTATGCAGAAGTTTGTTTTTTTTTTAATTTCAAGGAACCAGCATTTTTCTATTTTATCTTTTATAATTGACTCTTGTTTGGTTAAGAATAAATTTTGTTTCCATAACTATGAAAAGTCTATGATCTGTTTTTCTTATTTTTTTCTAGTATGATTTTTAATATTCAGGTCACATCTCCATTTAGAATGTATTGTGGAATATGTTGTAAGATATTAGTCTAAGCCTGATTTTTGCCATTCTGCTTTCCAATTTATCTAGGCCAGTTTTCAATATGAATTATATAGCTAATTTGAGTTTAATTGTATTGTTTATCTCAAAATAACATTACTACAAACAGTGAATGATTTTTTTAGACAAAATTCAGCACCTTAAATATATTTCAGGCTATTGCAGAGAATATAGTACTATTGATAGTTTGTCTCCTTATATTTGTGAGAAACTCATTATTGGCTGAAATTATTTTGAATTATATTCCAGAATATCTCATTTAGAGAATATTGCAAGCTAGGCATCTAAAAGGCAAAGATTGAGATATAGTTTCATTTTTGGAGAAAATGAAAGATTATTCATTTCTATAAATAGCCAAAGTTACCTCTAGCTGCAGCTCTTTGGGAACCACAACGTAAAGAAGCAATTTCAGTAACAAGAGTTTACGATTGTCTTCTTTGGAAGGGGCAGAAGACGTTGCTTAGATGTTTATCCCATTAAACAATATAACTTGTCTTTCATTAAAATTTAGTTTTAGTCAGCCTGATTTTATCCAATCTCCTAAATGATTTAAAGTTGTGTCAAAATGTTTTTGCTATTTCCAAGACTCTGGAAAAAACCTGAATCATTCCAAATTAATTATAAAATTTTATCTTATTACAACTTTTAGTTGATTGCCATTTATAGTAGTTTAGATTAAATAGTCTTAGTTTTCTTTTGTTTTTGTATGTATCTTTTAGTGGCAGTTTTAGGAATTAAGCATTTAAGTGTTAAAACTCAGTTCTTTGTTAATTTGTCATTTGAGTCTCATTGGCAAAATACCTGATTTTAACTTTTGAAGCAGACTGCTGCCATAGAGTGCATCTTGCAGAGATGAAAAATGTGTTCAAAAGGGTTTATTGAGTGGCACATGCTTTATAACAATATAGAAACAGATGAGAAACACATTGATGATATATCATTCTAGAATTATAAGCCTTCAAGCAGGTTTTCATATAAAACTGTCAAAAATAGTTTTAAATGGAAAAAGGACACTAGAACCTTTTATTTTTGGGTCAATAGAATTTTGTGGTCCATTAGACCAAATAATGGCTGTTATAATAATAAAGCTCTAATTCTACATGAATGGATTAAAATATGTTTATTAATTGTATAATCTTGGTGTCTGACAAGTCTTCGGACTAGCATTACTATGAAAGTTTCATGTTAATAGCTCATGTTAAAAATGTGTAGAACATTTTCCTAATTGAATTGTATTCTATTAGATGATCTTTACCTTGAAAAGTAAGTAATTGAGGCTTCCTAATACCTGATTGTTACTATGTTTAAAAAATTGTGAGTTCGGCTGAATAGTGACTAAAATACATGTCATTCAGTTAAAAGGAAATAATTTTTGACATATGAACTAGAACTTGGGATCAGAAGATTTCCTAGAATCATACGATGCCAATGCCAAAGATGAGGAATTGTATAAAATAGAGAATCAGCTAATTATGTGTCTCTCACCCTCATGTTAGTAGAGCTACTCTTTCTCAAACCCATCATTCTTGCAAGTCTGAATTTGTAGTTTTAATTTTAACTTCACCCCATTGCCTAAGGTTTTCTAGAATTGTTGTGGGAATGGGGGAATAGCAAGAGAAAGCAGTCTAATTCACTATCTTAGAGAGATTTAACAATAAAGCTTCTCTTTACTTAACTTCTACTTCTTTAGTTAGTACTGTTGACTCATTTTCAGGGTAGTCTGAGAAAGTAAAGATTCAATTCGTTTTTTTCTCTTCTTTTGAGAAGTTATAATATTATTTCTCAATAAGATTTCTATAAGATTTGTTCAATTTTTTTTTCAATAAGATTTGTTTTGAGTCCCTAATTGGGGCAGGGAAAAACCCTTGAAATTTTTAAAAATATAATTTCATTCTCCCTGTTGTCCCAGGATCACTGTAACCTTCTACTCCACTGTTTATTCTTATTTTAATAACTCTAAGACATACCCAAGCATGCTGAATGGTATCTTAGAGAAAATAGTTTCTTTGAATTAAAATTTATAATTGAAAATCTTAAAAAAATAATAGGTTGTAGGCTTAGTAAAGTTACTAGTAAAAAGTAGGAGATGAGAAAATAGTAGTTTTACCATTCATGTTCCTGTCAAACAGACTATCTGTGCTCTTTTCTCTTTTCCTGTTAATGTTCTATTTCTACGAGTTTGGAGTGGCTAAGACAGTAGTGATGGTGAGTGTATTGGGAGGCAGCTCCTTTTTGTTCCTCTTTCATTTTGTCATTCATATTCACATTGTTCACCTTTAACTCATGAAATTTCTGCTTTTCCTTCTTTTTGAAGAAAGAGTAGAACTTTCTTTTTAAAATGTTTTTATATAATAGCTTTTTATTTTCAAAATATGCAAAGATAGTTGTCAACATTCACTCTTGCAAAACCTTGTGTTCTAAATTTTTCTCCCTCTCTTTCCCATCTCCTTCCCTAGACAGAAGGTAATCCAATATATGCTAAACATGTACAATTCTTCTATACATATTTCCACATTTATCATGCTGCACAAGAAAAATCAGATCAAAAAGGAAAAAAATGATAAAAAAAAAAAAGAAAGAAAGCAAACAACAACCAAAAAGATGAAAAAATGATGTTGTTTTCCACATTCAGTCCCGACAGTCCTCTTTCTGAATGCAGATGGCTCTGTCCATCACAAGTCTATTGGAATTGTCCTGAATTGCCTCGCTGTTGAAAAGAGCAATGTCTACCAGAATTGATCATCACATAATCTTGTTTTGTTGTGTATAATGTTCTCTTGGTTCACTTAGTATCAGTGCATGTAAGTCTCTCTAGGTCTCTCTGAAATCTTCCTGCTGGTTGTTTCTTAAAGAATAATAATATTCCATTACATTCATATTCCATAATTTATTCAGCCATTCCTTAAATGGTGGGCATCAAAGGAGTAGAAT
Source organism: Sminthopsis crassicaudata (assembly GCF_048593235.1). Taxonomy (NCBI): domain Eukaryota; kingdom Metazoa; phylum Chordata; class Mammalia; order Dasyuromorphia; family Dasyuridae; genus Sminthopsis; species Sminthopsis crassicaudata. The sequence goes on along the minus strand of NC_133618.1, from coordinate 265,021,840 downwards.
TTTCTATTCACTGAAAAATCGTAAGTCCCAGTTGTTCTTGCATTATTATATTCTGTCCTGAAGACTTCTAATGCAGTTGTATTTTTAACTCCTTGAATAAAAGTGGGGCTACATAATGTATTTAAATGCGCCTCTTAGATAATGCTTGCTTGCTGTGAAAACTATAAATCAGTTCCATCAAAATCAGTTAGATCTTTAGTTTAATATTTTATGGATAAAGCAATTGGTTAATTTTACTTTTCAGTCAACTGTTTTTGTATTTTATGCATTTAATTTATGTCCTGAAAAAGAAAGCATTAATTGATGTAATAGAACTAACAAGGTAATGTTTATATATCAAGCTCTGTTCCAGTACTCAAATATGACCAATCAGCTGAGAAGGAACCTAATGGGGGAAAGAAATTACAACTGGGGAGAATAGAGTTGTATGCATCTGAGACTACTGAGATATCCCCTGGAGAGGTGAAATCTGTCCCTGCGCAGCCTATGGATTCTTTGCCTCCAGGCACAGTAGGCTTGACCATTTCATCTCCTGAGAGTGCTTACAAAACAGTGTTTGTCCATACACTGGTTTGGGAAACTGGGGAATGTGTAGCTAATATCCCAGTCACTAATATAGGTAGACAATGTATGACTTATCACTGAGAAGAAGTAGTAGAATCGGGTTTGCTGATGCAGACTCCTCATAGACAGCTTGGTGATATTTATCCAGATTTTGATTCCCAGCAACAGAATCCTGGAATATTCTAGACTGCAGCTGTTACAGCTGACTGTCCTATGCTCATGATCTATGGAAAAAGCATATCATTGGAAGGGTTGATAGACCCAGGTACAGATCATACAGGCATTAGAGGTAACAGTTGACCCAGTCATTGACCAAAGATTAAGGCAGTACCTATATGTCTGGCATAGGAGGATCAATAGCAGCTGAAATTAGTGCTACTCCTGCCACCTACACTCCTCCATTAAGATCAAGACTGAGCCAGAATAAAGACTCTAGACTTTATTCCATACCATTCTTTATCCTGCTGAGACCAAGGTCCATTGGAAAGTTTTTTACCTTTATGCCTGTTTCTGTTTTCAAATAATTCTTGAATTAATTCTATAATGCCCTCACAATTCAGTAAAATTGCTGTAAACCGTTTCTACATGTACTTGACCCAATCTGTCTTCTTTCAACATCTTTATTCTATTTAGTGTTATTTCCAAATTACTTGTGAGGATTTCCTCTCCATTTTCCATCAGCACCTTTACTTGGTCACTTGAAATTTCATCACCTTTCAGATTGACTTTTTTTTTTTTTTAAAGCTTTTTATTTTCAAAACAAATGCACAGATGATTTTTCAGCCTTGATCCTTGCATAGCCTTGTGTTCCAAATTTTCCTTCCTTTCCTAGATGCCAAGAAATCCAACATATGTTATATATGTTAAATCCAATATGTGTAAACATATATATACAATTATCTTTCTGCATTAAAAAAAATCAGATCAAAAAGGAAAGAAAATGAGTAAGAAAGCAAAACTGCAAGGAAACAACAACAAAAAGAGTGAGAATGTTATGTTGTGATCCACACTCAGTCCCCATAGTCCTCTTTCTGGATGTCGATGACTCTTCATCACAATATCATTGGCATTAGCATTAATCATCTCATTGTTGGAAAGTTGACTCATATTTTATACTGAAAACTTTCTCAACTTCCTCATTTAACTCTACCCTCTGATTAGAGGTCTGAAAGGTAGAGCAATAAACCTCCTTATTTGTTGTGATTGTTGTTGTTCATTCATTTTTAAATCATGTTGAGCTCTTTATGAACACATTTGGGGTTCTCTTGGCAAAAATACTGGATTGCTTTACCTTTTTTTTTTTTTTTTATTTTTTTTAATTTTTTTCCCCCTCTAGCTTAATTTGTAAACGAGGAAACTAATGCAAACAGGGTTAAGCAACTTTCCTGGGGCTCACACAACTCAGAAGGGTTTGAGGCCAGATTTAAAGAAGATGAAATTTCTTGACTCCAAGCTCAGAATCCTATCCACTGTGCCAACTGCCCCTAAATGTTCTCTTGGCGAGTATAATAAAGTGGTTTGACATTTTCTTCTCTACTGGATTAAAGGAAGCAGAGGTTAAATGACTTGTCAAACATCACAAACCCAGTAAGTGTCTGAGGCTGAATTTGAACTCATATCTTTCTAAATACAGGCCAGCACTCTATTCACTGAGCTATATCATTGCCATTTTTATAGAAGTTTCAGAATTTTGCAATGAACTCTCCTGTTTGCATCAGCAGTTCTCCTTGGTTTCTACTTCACAAAATATCATATTCTGGTGGCTTCTCTTGCCTTCTCCCCTCCTCCCTTTTCAGCTTTCTTTTTTATGTTGCCTTCCTTCATTACAGTAAAAGCTATTTCAGTGTAGCCTTTCTTTTTCTTAAATTCTTTGAATGACAAATATAAATTGAAAATTTATATTTGATTCTTAAGGTGACTGAGAGGTGTTAGCCTCTTTTCAATTGGGTGTTGAACCTGCACTGTTTATGCCCTCCTGGCAGTTACTATTACTAGTCTGTCCTAAGCTCAACAGAGTACCTTTGACCACTGACCTTTGCAGTGTTAACTCTACCCGGCTCACCTCCTCTGAGGCCTTCAAAGGTCTGGTCACAATCTCTTGAATCTATAACTTAATAACCGGTAGCACGCTCAAGAACAGCCACGTGTAATCTTAAAAGCCTTTATTATACCTACTCACATAATGCCCTGACTTGTTGGTTCCCTAGTGAACACCTGGTCAGAAGACCCATGTGTTCCCTACCAAACTCCTTACCTCTCTGAGCTATCCATTAGCTTGGCTCAGCTACCCCAGGTTAGGGAGCCAGGTTAAAGAGACCGACTGCTGTCTGCAGTGGACTTATAAAGGGCCTGTGAGGTCACATACATAGCCAACCAGCGAGAGAGGTGTCACTCATTACGAAGCTATCTCAATATGGACAGGATCCCACCCACAGGGCAGAACTTTATCCACAGAGATTATTTCCTGGGCAACTTAATCTCCTGTTGCGCTGTGGCACCACCCATTTAAAGGGCCCTTACAATTCCCTTCTCTTGTTTTGTGGGAACCGCATCCTTACACTGCACTTTAGGAAAAATCAATTTGACAACTGAATAGAGAATAGACTGAAGTAGGTGACAGGTAGACCAATCAGGTGTCTATTTCAATTGTCCCAAGTATAATGTAAAGTCCTATAGTATGTCTCTATCACACAGGAGAAAGGGGGTGTATTTTAGAGATGTTACAAATGTAAAATTTCAGACTTTGGCAGCAGATTGGATTAATGGAGGATGAGAAATAGTGAGGAGTTAAGTATGGCATTTCAGATACAATTAAGAGATGCTTATCCCCTTGACAATAATAAGGAAATTTAGAAGTGAGCAGGGCTTGAAATGAAATAATAATAAATTCAGTTTTTATTATCTTTTTGACTATGATTTCTGCTTGACAAGCCAAGTGTTTGCTCACTAAAGTACTTTCTAGGGTCTTTTGGTCTTGTTTTGATAAAAGATTTGTGTAATTGAAATTCTTACAAACTTTATCATAATTTGTGTTGATATTATTTCTGTTGTTCATTACCCATTTTCAATGTCTGTTATGTAAATGTAGTTTAAAAAATATGTGCACGAGTAAGTTATATCAATTATGTACTAACAGTTTAAGTTCTATTGTAGAATTTCTCTTCTTTTTCAACCTCTATACCCAATTTAAGTACTTAAATTGAATTATTTTGATGTTTATGAGGGCTTTCTTATAAATATTTATCATTTATACTTCAAACCAATTGACCAAATATCCCATTAAATATTTCTTGTCATTGTCAAGTATACAATAAAACCAACCCCACCAAGGAGTCCCTAGAAGCCCCTCTTCAATTTATTTATTTATTAATCAAACTATCCTTTTTTTTTTCTTATTTTTTAATTAATTTTATAATTGTAACTTTTTTTTTGACAGTACATATACATGGGTAATTTTTTTGCAGCATTATCCCTTGCACCCACTTCTGTTCCGAATTTTCCCCTTCTTCCCTCCACCCCCTTCCCTAGATGGCAGGCAGTCCTATACATGTTAAATATGTTATAGTATATCCTAGATACAATATATGTGTGCAGAAATGAATTTCTTGTTGGACTGGAAGAATTGGATTCAGAAGGTAAAAATAACCTGGGAAGAAAAACAAAAATACAAACAGTTTACACTCATTTCCCAGTGTTCTTTCTCTGGGTGTAGCTGATTCTGTCCATCATTGATCAATTGGAATTGGATTAGATCTTCTCTATGTTGAAGATATCCACTTCCATCAGGATACATCTTCATACAATATTGTTATTGAAGTGTATAAGGATCTCCTAGTTCTGCTCATTTCACTCAGCATCAATTGATGTAAGTCTCTCCAAGCCTCTCTGTATTCATCCTGCTGGTCATTTCTTACAGAACAATAATATTCCATAACATTCATATATCATAATTTACCCAACCAACTGTTCTCCAATTGATGGGCATCCAATTATTTTCCAGTTTCTAGCCACTACAAAAAGAGCTGCCACAAACATTTTGGCACATACAGGTCCCTTTCCCCTCCTTAGTATTTCCTTGGGATATAAGCCCAGTAGTAGCACTGCTGGGTCAAAGGGTATGCACAGTTTGATAATTTTTTGGGCATCGTTCCAAATTGCTCTACAGAATGGTTGGATTCTTTCACAACTCCACCAACAATGCATCAGTGTCCCAGTTTTCCCACATCCCCTCCAACATTCATCATCATTTGTGCCTTTCATCTTAGCCAATCTGACAGGTGTGTAGTGGTATCTCAGAGTTGTCTTAATTTGCATTTCTCTGATCAATAGTGATTTGGAACTCTCTTTCCTATGAGTGGAAATAGTTTCAATTTCATCATCTGAAAATTGTCTGTTCATATCCTTTGATCATTGATCAATTGGAGAATGGCTTGATTTCTTATAAATTAGAGTCAGTTCTCTATATATTTTGGAAATGATGCCTTTATCAGAACCTTTAACTGTAAAAATATCTTCTCTGTTTGTTACTTCCTTTCTACTCTTGTTTGTACTAGTTTTGTTTCTACAAAAGCTTTTTAATTTGATGTAATCAAAATTTTCTATTTTGTGTTCTCCTTTGGTCACAAATTCTTCCTCCTCCACAAGGCTGAGAGGTAAACTACCCTATGTTCCTCTAATCTATTTGTGATCTCATTCTTGATGCCTAAATCATGGACCCATTTTGATCTTATCTTGGTATGTGGTGTTAAGTCTGGGTCCATGTCTAATTTCTGCCATACTAATTTCCAGTTTTCCTAGCAATTTTAATAATAAATTCCCATCCGAAGAGTTGGGATCTTTGAGTTTGTCAAACACTAGATTACTGTAGTTGTTCACTATTTTTTCCTGTGAACCTAACCTATTCCACTGATCAACTAGTCTATTTCTTAGCCAATACCAAATGGTTTTGGTGACTGCTGCTTTATAATATAGTTTTAGATCAGGTACAGCTAGGCCACCTTGATTTGATTTTTTTTTCCATTAATTCCCTTGAAATTCTCAACCTTTTGTTCTTCCATATGAATTTTGTTGTTTTTTTTTCTAGATCATTAAAATAGTTTCTTGGGAGTCTGATTGGTATAGCACTAAATAAATAGATCAGTTTAGGGAGTATTGTCATCTTGATTATATTCGCTCAGCCTATCCAAGAGCACTTTAATGTCTTTCCAATTATTTAAATTTGACTTTATTTTTGTGGCAAGTGTTTTGTAATTTTGCTCATATAATTCCTGACTTTCCTTTGGTAGATAGATTCCCAAATATTTTATATTATTGACAGTTATTTTGAATGGAATTTCTCTTGCTGTTGAGTTTTGTTGGTGATGTATTAAAATGCTGAGGATTTATGTGGATTTATTTTGTATCCTACAACTTTGCTAAAGTTGTGGATTATTTCTAATAACTTTTTATTAGAGTCTCTGGGGTTCTCTAAGTATACCATTATATCATCTGCAAAGAGTGATAGTTTGGTTTCCTCATTACTTACTCTAATTCCTTTAATCTCTTTCTCAATTCATTGCCAAAGCTAGTGTTTCTAATACAATATTGAATAGTAGTGGTGATAGTGGGCACCCTTGTTTCACTCCTGATCTTACTGGGAAAGGTTTCAGTTTATCCCCATTACATATGATGCTTACTGACGTTTTAAATAGATGCTCCTGATTATTTTAAGGAATAGTCCATTTATTCCTATACTCTCAAGCGTTTTTAGTAGGAATGGATGTTGGATTTTATCAAATGCTTTTTCTGCATCTATTGAGATGATCATATGGTTTTTATTAATTTGATTATTAATATGGTCAATTATACTAATAGTTTTTCTAATATTAAACCACCCCTGTATTTCTGGTATAAATCCCACGTGGTCATAGTGTATTATCCTAGGGATGATTTTCTGTAGTCTTTTTGCTAATATTTTATTTAAGATTTTAGCATCAATATTCATTAGGGAGATTGGTCTATAGTTTTCTTTTTCAGTGTTTGATCTACCTGGTTTAGGTATCAGTACCATGTCTGTGTCATAGAAGGAATTTGGTAGGACTCCTTCAATCCCTATTTTTTCAAATAGTTTACACTGCATTGGAGTTAGTTGTTCTTTAAATGTTTGGTAGAATTCACCTGTAAATCCATCTGGTCCTGGGGACTTTTTCTTAGGAAGTTGATTAATAGCTTGGTCTATTTCTTTTTCTGAGATGGGACTATTTAGACTACTTACTTCTTCCTCTGTTAATCTGGGCAAGCTATATTTTTTAAGGTATTCTTCCATTTCATTTAAGTTATGGAATTTATTGCCATAAAGTTAAGCAGAGTAACTCCTAACTATTGTTCTAATTTTCTCTTCATTAGTGGTGAGTTCTCCCTTTTCATTTTCAAGACTAACAATTTGCTTTTTCTCTTTCCTTTTTTTAATCAGATTTACTAAGGGTTTTGTCTATTTTGTTGGTTTTTTCAAAGAACCAGCTCTTAGTTTTATTAATTCAATAGTTTTTTTTTTTTTTTACTTTCAATTTTATTAATCTTTTATTTTTTGAATTTCAAGTTTTGTGTTTGTCTGGGGGTTTTTAATTTGTTCTTTTTCTAGCATTTTAGTTGTAAGCCCAATTCATTGACCTCTTTCTGTATTTTATGCAAGTAGGCCTCTAGAGATATAAAGTTTCCCCTTCTTACTGTTTTCACTATATCCCAAATATTTTGGTATGATGTCTCATTATTGTCATTTTCTTGTGTGAAGTTATCAATTATGTCTATGATTTGATGTTTTTCCCAATCATTCTTTAGTATGAGATTATTTAGTTTCCAATTATTTTTGGTCTATTTTCCCCTGGCTTTTTATTGAATGTAATTTTCATTGCATTGTGGTCTGAAAAGGATGTATTTACTATTTCTGCCTTACTGCATTTGATTTTGAGGTTTTTATGCTATAGTATATGATCAATTTTTGTATAGGTTCCATGAACTGCTGAGGAGAAAGTGTACTCCTTTCTGTCTCCATTTACCTTTCGCCAAAGAGCTATCATATCTTAACTTGTCTAGTATTCTATTTACCTCTTTGACTTCTTTCTTATTTATTTTGTGGTTTGATTTATCTAATTCTGAGAGTACAAGGTTGAGATCTCCCACTATTATAGTTTTGCTGTCTATTTCTTCTTGAAGCTCTCTTAATTTCTCTTTTAAGAATTTAGATGCTGCACCACTTGGTGCGTATATGTTTTATATTGATACTGCTTCATTATTAATACTACCCTTTAGCAGTATATAATGCCCTTCCTTATCTCTTTTAATTAGATCAATTTTTGTTTTTGCTTGATCTGAAATGAGGATTGCTACCCCTGCTTTTTTGGCTTTACCTGAAGTATAGTAGATTCTGCTCCAACCTTTTACCTTTATTCTGTTTGTATTACCCTGTTTTAGGTGTGTTTCCTATAAACAACATATTGTAGGATTCTGACTTTTCATCCAGTCTGCTAACTGCTTCCTCTTTATGGGGGAGTTTACCCCATTCACATTTATGGTTAAAATGACTAATTCTGTATTGCTTTCCATCCTGTTAACCCCTGCTTATGTATTTCTCCTTTCATTCCCTCTTACCCCCTTCCCTAGTATTAAACTTGTGAGCACCACTTGCTTTTCACAGCCCTCCCCACCTTAAAGTTCCTCCCCCTATTTTATCCTTTTTCCTCACAATTTCTGTTTTCCCTTTTCCTTAGCTTACTCCTTCCCTCCCACTTTTCAATGAAGTGGAAGGAGTTTCACCATAAATCATATATGTCTATTGATACACTCTATGTTCATCCCCCTCTTTTCTTTCTTTCAGATATAATAGGTTACCTTTGCCTCTTCATGAGATGTAGTACCACCACTTTACCCTTTTTTATGATATAATTTCCTTTCCATCTCTAGTTTCTAGGACAAATTATACATGTGTTCTTTACATATCTTTATGCCAGAAATATAGTTCTCAAGATTTCTTTTTACCTTTTTAGAAATCTCTTGAGTTCTGTATTTAAAGATCAAACTTTTTTGTGTAGATCTAGTTTTTTCATCAAGAATAGATGGAATTAGGGGCAACTAGGTGGTGCAGTGGATAGAGCACCAGCCTTGAATTCAGGAGGACCTGAGTTCAAATCTGATTTCATACACTTAACACTTCCTAGCTCTGTGATCCTGGGCAAGTCACTTAACCCCAGCCTCAAAAAAGAGGGAAAAAAAAAAAAGAATAGATGGAATTCATTTATTTCGTTAAATGTCCATCTTCTTCCCTGGAAAAAGATGCTCATTTTTGCTGGGTAAGTTATTCTTGGCTGCATACCAATTTCCTTAGCCTTTCAGAATATCATATTCCAGGCCCTTCGCTCCTTTAATGTGGATGCTGCTAGATCCTGGGTTATCTTTATTGTGGCTCCTCCATATCTGAAATGATTTTTTCTAGTAACTTCCAATATTTTTTCCTTTGTCTGATGGTTCTTGAACTTGGCTACTATATTTCTTGGTGTTTTAATTTTAGGGTCCCTTTCAGTAGGTGATTGATGAATTTTTTCAATGTCTATTTTACCCTCTGTTTCTAAAACGTCTGGGAAGTTCTATTTGATAATTTCCTGGAAAATAGTGTCCAGGCTCTGTTTTTCTTCATATTTTTCAGGGAGTCCGATTATTCTCACATTGTCTCTCCTGGATCTGTTTTCCAGGTCTGTTGTCTTCCCAATAACATTCTTTTCCATTGTTTCGTTTTTCTGGTTTTGCTTGACTACATCTTGGTTTCTCCTTGAGTCATTCAATTCTACTTGTTCTATTCTGATTTTCAATGATGTATTTTCTTTTTTTTATTTTTAATTTTTATAATTATAACATTTTCTTTGACAGTACATATGCATAGGTAAATTTTTTTTACAACATTATTCCTTGTACTCCCTTCTGTTCTGAGTTTTTCCCCTCCTTCCCTCCACCCCCTCCCCTAGATGGCAGGCATTCCCATACATATTAAGAATCTTATAGTATGTCCTAGGTACAATATATATGTGCAGAACCGAATTTTTGTTGTTGTTGTTGTTGCAAAGGAAGGATTGTATTTGGAAGGTAAAAATAATCTGGGAAGAGAAACCAAAAAAAAAAAAAAAAAAAAAAAAAAAAAAAAAAAAAAAACAATGCTCACAGTTTACACTCATTTCCCAGTGTTCCTTTTCTGGATGTAGCTGATCCTGTCAATCATTGATCAATTGGAATTGGATTAGCTCTTCTCTATGTTGAAGATATCCACTTTCATCAGAATACATCCTCATACAGTATCAATGATGTATTTTCTTCACTCACTTTTTTAATATGTTTTTGTAATTTTCCAATTGAATTTTTAAGTGAGTTTTTTTCTTCTATGGAATTTTTTTCCATTGCATCAATTTTATTTTTTAGAGAGCTGTTTTCTTTTTCCAACTCACTAATTTTATTTCTCAATGATTTGATTTCTTTATCCACTCTGTCTTTAGATGCCTGTGATGACTTCTCCAGACTCTCTTGCCAAGCTTTCCTTTCCTTTTCCCATTTCTCTTCTAGCTCTCTTGTGAAAGCCTTTTTGATTTCTTCTAGAGTCTTGTGTATTGAGGATACAATTAGAATACAAGTTCAAATTGTATAGATCCCTATTATCTATCTCTACTCCCACACATACTTATAGCTTATATTAATTTATTCATGTTACCTTGAACTGTTTCTCCTTTTATAACTGTCCAGCCAACCTGACATACAGCATTTATGTTAATTATTGCTTCTACAAATTGTGCTCTTATGCCATTCGTTCAGCTATTAATAGAGATAATTAAAATTTTTCATTTCTATAGCCTTTTAGGATATAGAACCAAATCCAATCTGAAATACTTAGTATATGTGTGACCCTGAGCAAGTCACTTAACTATGTTTTGCCTCAGTTTACTCATTTATAAAATGAACTGGAAAAGAATGTGGTAAACAGTTATAGTATTTTTGACAAGAAAACCTTAAAGGGGGTCATGAAGAGGTACAACAACTAATGACTGACCAGCAACAAAATTGACTATTAGAAGAGACGGAGAGCATTAATCTTTTTTAATAATAGCTTTTTATTTTTCAAAATACATTCAAAGATCATTTTCAACATTTACCCTTGCAAAACCCTGTGTTCCAAGTTTTTCTCTCTACCTCCCGCATCCCATAGACAGCAAGTAATCCAGTATAGGTGAAAAATGTGCAATTCTTCTAAACATATTTTCACATTTATCATGTTGCACAAGAAAAATAAAATCAAAGTGGGGGAAAACTGAGAGAAATAAAATAAGCAAATAATTACAACAGCAAAAAAGGTGAAGATACTATGTTGTTTCCCACATTCAGTCCTTACAATCCTTTTTCTGGATGCAGATATTTCTCTCCATCAGTAGTCTATTGGAATTGTCCTGAATTACCTCATTGTTCAAAAGAGCCATGTCTATCACGTTGATCATCACATAATCTTGTTGCTGTGTACAGTGTTCTCTTGGTTCTACTTCACTTAGCATCAGTTCATGTAAGTCTCTCCAGACCTCTCCAGAATCATCCTGCTGGTCATTTCTTATAGAACAATAATATTCCATAGCATTCATATACCATAACTTATTCAGCCATTTTTCAACTGTCGATATCCATTCAATTTCAGTTCATTGCCACTACAAAAAGAGTTGCCACAAACATTTTTGCACAAGTGGGTCCTTTTCCCTTTTTTAATGATCTCTTTGGGATACAAACCCAGTATAGGACCCTGCTGGATCAAAGGATAGCATTAATTTTTTTTAATTCTTTTAATATTAGATTGATGTTCTTTTCATATATATCATTATCTCCAGCCTTTATTCTCCTATTTCAAATAGAAATTCTTACTCCTTTCTCACAAATATGTGAGAAACAAATCAAATCAGAATATTGTCTTTTATAATTGCCTGATTCTGTATCCTCTGATCCAAGGGTTCTTAATCTTTGGTCAATGAAGTTGGCTTAAAAAAAAATACATATTTTGATAACTTTTAATGTGATTTGTTTCCTTTTAAATCGTGTGTGTTTGTGTGTGTGTGTGTGTGTGTGTGTGTGTGTGTGTGTTTTTAGCCTTTAAAAACATTATTCTAAGATAGGTTCTATAATTCACCAGATTATTAAAAGAGTAAAATAAAAGGGTAATAACACCTTCACTTAATGGTCACATAGCCATCTCAAGCTCAACATGTTCAAAACAGAATTCATTTTCCCTAATAAATATAGCCCCTCTTTCACATTTAAAAAAAAATTAAGGATATATTTATTTTCCTAGTCACTCAGGTTCAAAATCTAAATCATTTTTGATTTTTTAATTCTCCCTAACTTCTGTCCTCCATTCAATAATTTATCATGTTTTAGTTATTTTACAGTATTTTCCATATCTGTAACTTCAGAGTCATGGTGTAATATTATATATAACCCTACAAAAAAGGTTTTTAGTTAATTTTATTTATAATTTTATAAATATTGTCTGGACCTGCTCATGGGAGCACTTTGGTACCAGCCCAAATCCTGATCTTGGGTGAGGAGTGATGAGGCAGAATTCGCAAGGATGGTCAAACAGGGGTCCATTTATTCAAAAAATCCTCAACCTTATATACTCTATGCTTACATAATACAAGTGTGCATAACTATAGGATGATGCACTTCGGGGACCAATCAAGCAAGTTGCTATTGTGTGCAGATGTTTCCTTGCCACTTTAAGTCAACTCTGCTTTAAATACAACATAGGTTGTCACGCCCCCTGACTTCTCAGGAAAACCTAGAAGTCCATAGAAGGATGGGGAGCCAAACCAGACATGCCAGCAGGGTTTCTTACTGGACTACAGAATCTTACACTTCACCCAGGATTCCCTTCTACATCTGCCTCTTTCTTTTTGTTTTAATTGAAGCAGGTATATACTATAACATATTTAAAATTTAATATGTATGGGAATGCCTGCCATCTAGGGGAGGGGGTCGAGGGAAGTAGTGGAAAATTCGGAACAGAAGGTTTTACAAGGGATAATATTGTAAAAAAATGTTATAATTATAAAATTAATAAAAAAAAATTGAAGCAGGTATATATCAGTGGTTAAATCCATAAAACAGAATAAGTTTCAGCATGGGAGGAATAACACAGGCAGTGTCTATTACTAGACTGAGTCCTAGAAGGAAGGTATAGAAAATAACTATTGTCTTGCCTTTCTCATCTATTGAGCCACATCATGTAGGTAGTGTACATTTGTAGTCACCTGCTGTGAGTTATTGATATACAGGCACACAGCATCCTGCTTTCACTTCTCCTGCACCTGTGCCTCTCTGGTGCATCCCCCACTGCCTGATCTACTACTTTTTCATCCTCCTCCCTCAACTCTACCTTCATAGGAGGAAGACAGAAAAACAGGAGAGGTGGTGGCACCATTGGCACCCATATCTATATCTATGTGAAGAGAGAAAAAAGTGAGAAAGTTTGTGATATCAGACTTTTATCAGAAAAAAGTTGCATTTTTCCCCAATTAATTATTTCACTCTAAATTCTTACGTTGTTGGTGTTGTTTGTACAAAAGCAGTAATTTTCTATAATCAAAATGATGCATTTTGTCTTTTACAATTATCTTTCTCTAAACTTTCTTTGATCAAAAACCCCCCAACCCCAACCATAATTAGGTAGAGTATCTCCTTTTCTCTTCCTCTAATTTGTTTGTGGTATGAACTTTTAAAATCTAGTTTTTGTATCCCTTTGGAACTCATTGTGATACATGGTATGAATGCAGGTCTACACATAATTTCTACCAACTTGCTTTATATTTCTTCAGAATTTTTTCAAGTGATGAGACTTGTACTGGTAGTTGTATTTTAATTAATCAAGTGTTGTAATACTACATTCATTTATTTATTTCTGAGACTTGAGTACCTAATTTTTTCAGAGATCAACTTTCTATATTTTGGCAGGTAATGTCATATAACTTCTTGTTGTTCAGTCATTTCAGTTTTGTTCAACTCTTCATGATTCCATTTATAATTTTCTTGGCAAAAATACTGAAATGATTTGCTACTTTCTTCAGCTCATTATATAGATTAAAAAAAAATGAAGCAAATAGCATTAAGTGACTTGTTCAGGGTTACAGCTTAGTACTTGTTTAAGGTCAGATTTGAACTCAGGAAGTTAAATCTTTCTGACTCCAGACCTGGCACTCTTATTGACTGTACCACCTAGCATCATGTATCTAAACTGAGTAAAATCAAATGACAAGGTTATTATAAAATCTAATAAAGTGAAATATATAAATAAAATTCTTTCATATGAATAAAATAATAAAATAGTAGCTAATAAAAAGCCAATTTTCAAAAATTTAATAGGTTATCAATGCTCTCTGTTCAGAGCTTAAAATATATTCCTGAATCATACAAAATAGACAAAGTCAGACTTTTCACTATTGTGTAAGTTGTATACTTAAAAAATCATTTATGTGAAAGTGATAAGAATAAAAGAAACATATCTATGTTTTTTTAAAATTGCCTTTATTATGTACCATGGAGGAGAATGGGAATAGGAGTAATTACCTATAATATTTTGAGGAACTACCCATGAACAGGAACAGAAATAGGTTTATAAGGGGATAGTACTGAAAGTTTCAAAAAGGTAGGAAAAGGAAGTTCATGAGAAAAAAGTCATGAGCTTTCTCTCTCCTGCAATGTAGGAAGTAGAATCTTGGGGATAAGGACTGAATACTGTAATGTTCTTTGTTAGTTTTCTGGAGGTCTTGGAGCAGCCTTTGTTTCAGTAGATTAATCTTCACAAAAATAGCCAGGTGTTAAAGTCCAAATTCTTTATTGTCTCCTGCCAGGGGCTGGGCAGCTTTCTGGAGTGCCTTTCAGACTGGCCTTGGTCTCACTGGGGGAAGTGCAGGAGGCCAGCCACAAGAGGCTGATGAAGATGGAATGAATCTGTCTCTGAATGAATCTGGCTCTCAGTCCCAGTTTACATGCTCTACACTGAGTATAAACTAATCATTATATCACTAGGAAACCATTATTTGTTGTAAGATTAAATCAATCATACTGAACTTAGAAAATTATTAATCTCCATGCTAAACTAGATAACCATTGTGTTATCAATTCCACTGACTTAACACCTTGTAAAAACCCTTGTTTTAAGTACAAGAGTTCTGGCCCACAACAGAATACTTGGAGTAATATTGGGCAAAAGAAAAGAGTTGTTGAGTCTTTGACTTAAAAAGGGGGAGTAACATCATACTGAAGGGGTTAGGAAGGTGACCCAAGAACAACTTTGTTGAATTAAAAAAGTAATATTAGCAGTGTCTCAGAAGCAATGGCTCAGGGCTATAGCATTAAGTCCCAAGTAAGAAGAATAGTAGACCAGAGAATAAAGCTTATTGTGATGTGTCTCTATTAGTGTTCTCTGTATATGACTATTCTTATATCCAGAGGATTTGAAGGATTTGGAATAGTCCAAGCAGAGGTAGGGTAGAAACTGAGGACCCTTTTTGTTGTTGTTGTTGTTTGTTTTGTTTGTTTTATTTGTTTGTTGTTATTAAGTAAACATCTATGTACAAGGAACTATGAGGACTGGTCTGGAAGAAGAACCAGTAGCCTGGGAATACTGCTACATGGATTTTGGGACCAATTTTTTAGGTATCACCATCTCTCAGCTTAGTGTCATTGTATTCTGTTTTTTTTAGAACTCTGAGAAGACTCTTTTAAGAAAATATCACTTATAGTCTGGAGGCCATTTTTCTTTTCTTTTTTTTTTTTATTATAGCTTTTTATTTACAAGATATATGCATGGGTAATTTTTTAGCATTGACAGTTGCAAAACTTTTTGTTCCAATTTTTCCCCTCCTTTTCCCTCCCTTCTCCCCCAGATGGCAGGTAGACCAATACATGTCAAATATGTTAAATTCAAATATATGTATGCATGCCCATAGTTATTTTGTTTCACAAGAAGAATCGGACTTTGAAATAGTGTACAATTAACCTGTGAAGGAAAGCAAAAATGCAGGCGGACAAAAATAGAGAGATTGGGAATTCTATATAGTGGTTCATACTCATTTCCTGAGTTCTTTTGCTGGGTATAACTGGTTCAATTCATTACTGTTCTATTGGAGCTGATTTGTTTTCATCTCATTGTTGAAGAAGGCCACGTCCATCAGAATTTATGATCATATAGTGTTGTTGCTGAAGTATATAATAATCTCCTAGTCCTGCTCATTTCACTCAATATCAGTTCATGTAAGTATCTCCAGAGTTTTCTGAAGTCATCCTATTGATCATTTCTTACAGAATAGTAGTATTCCATAATATTCATATACCACAATTTATTCAGCCATTCTCCAATTGAGGGGCACCAATCAATTTCCAGTTTCTGGCCACTACAAAGAGGGCTGCGACAAACATTTTTGCACATACAGGTCCCTTTCCCTTCTTTAGTATCTCTTTGGGATATAAGCCCAGTAGTAGCATTGCTGGATCAAAGGGTATGCACAGTTTGATAACTTTTTGAGCATAGTTCCAAATCGCTCCTGGAGGCCATGTTTCTAGCATCCTTCAGTTCTGTATTTTAAAATGTTAGTAAGAGTTTGAAATCTTATCTTTATTTTGTCTGGAGACATTAATTTTTGACCAGTCCATTTGCTTTGATTACATTATAAAGACATAAAGACAGCTTTAGAGAGTTTGTCTCTAGCTTGATTTAGCTGCCTGATATCTGCTCATTCTGGTATATTAGTGGATCTGACCATCTAACCTCAATCTGAAATGTTCTTAGCTTAACAATGGAGTAAGATAAACCTTCTTTTGGAATTTGGCTCCTAATTGATTTTGTGGAAGTTGGAGATAATAGTTTTCATGTTTGGAACTTATTAAATAACATTCACCAAATCTGTGGACCCTTTATGTCCATAACCATTTGTAGATCACCAAAAAATATAAAGAAAGGTAGTAATCCCTGCCCTCAAGGAGCTTACAATAAAATGGAGGAGACAACTTTCAAGCAACTATGTACAAACAATATATCTACAGAATAAATCAGAGGTAATCTCAGAAGGAATGTTCTAGTATTGGGAGAGGGGAAGCTGAGAAAGGCTTCTTACAGAAAGTATGAGTTAAGAAGCCAGAAATACCATGAGGCAGAGAAGATAGGGGAGAATATTTCAGGGGTATTGGACATCTGGTAAAAATGCATTAGATGGTGTATCTTGTAGGCATTTTTAGTAACATTTAAAAGAAGTATCCTCTGGTCTAATGATATATGTGGATCCTTGAGAGGAAGAGAGTTCTAGTGGTAAGTCCTGAGAAAAGTAGAGGAGAGGGTAGTTGTAGAACCATTATCCACAAGTAGGTTATAGAAATATCTTTCTGGCTGGAGTTTGCAAAGTATGTCTAGCATGTATTTTTCTCTGTGGCCAGACAACTGGAGTATAACTGAGTATTTTCAAGATTGAGATTGGGTTTTTCAGATTTCAAGTTGTGGATCTATTAAAACTTTTCTCATGAGTCTTTGATGCTTCTTAATTTGTACTTGCTATTTCATCTTTAAACCAATAAAAAATAATTGACTATTGACCCCAGAGGCTCTCATTTCCTTCTGATTCTAGAGTGCCCCAGAGATATGTAATTTCATCTGCATCAAAAGTATCATTTAAGGGAAATTCTAACCAACGTTTTTTCTCAAGTGAGAAAGTTTTACTTCTCTAATAATTTATAAAATTATGGATTATAATGAGTATATTTGATATAAACTATTGTGCCCTTAGTGGATGAGAAGGAGTACTTCTTTAGAAGCTTTAGTTCTCATCTTTTGGTCATACTGTATCTTCTATTACTAGATTCAGTCTTTTTGCAGTATCTCAAAATTTATTCTTTCATATACTAGATTCTTCCAAGTAAACCCGTAAGCAATGTAGAACAATTTTTTTTTTTTTTTTGTATTATAGCTTTTTATTTACAAGATATATGCATGGGTAATTTTACAGCACTGACAATTGCCAAACCTTTTAGAACAATTTTTCTATTGTTCATTATGAAGTCTCTGATCCAATTGAGTTCATGGCTTTTTAATCTCATGAGTTAGTATGCTAACTGACTTAGGTTCATTAGTAATAAGAATATTTTGAAACCAGTCTTTGAAATAACATCTAGAAAAATGTGATCACATAACCTTAATAGATATTTGTACAAAAGGACAAATCCTCTGCCAACCCAAAGTAACAAACTTT
This sequence comes from Sminthopsis crassicaudata, assembly GCF_048593235.1. Taxonomy (NCBI): domain Eukaryota; kingdom Metazoa; phylum Chordata; class Mammalia; order Dasyuromorphia; family Dasyuridae; genus Sminthopsis; species Sminthopsis crassicaudata. Next base: position 265,003,988 of record NC_133618.1, on the reverse strand, counting down.
TTAAACCATCTGTTGACTTTCTTATGCAGTCACTTGGTATGGCTTATAGAGCTATCCTTTATATGCAGTCACTAGACTCAATGGCCTTAGTGAAAGCCAATTGAGTTTATACTCTGGTGTTCAAAATGAATTGAGTTTTTGTATGGCAGATAGAATGGATAAATAAATTATATAACAAGTTATAAAACTAATGAGTAGTATATAAAGAAATGATTTCAAAGAATAATCAAACTTGATTTCTGGAATTTAATCTATTTTCATCAGTTTCTGTTGCCACAAAATTTCTATTAACTATAGGAAAAAAGAATCATGTTTTCCTTTTCCCAAAAAATATAATCTATAATTTTCCACTTCCATATTATTGACTTTTAAGCTACAGAATAATTTACTCTTAGGCATAATTTAGTCTTCACAATACTTTGGAATATTTAAAAAATATATTTTATATTCCCCCCCCCACACTCATTTCAATGGAAGAGGGAAAAAAGAAAATCATTTTCCTTGTCATGTCAGCCAAACTAATAGGTATGTCTGGTACTTCAGAGTTGTTTTAATGTGTTTTTCTCTAATCAGAAGTGTATTAGAGCACTTCTTCATTTGCCTATAGATAGCTTTGATTTTTTTCATCTGAAAACTGCCTGTTTATATCCTTTGACCTTTCATCAATTGGAGAATGGCTTATATTCTCATAAATGTGATTCAATTCTCTGTATATTTGAAAATGAGACCTTCATCAGAAATATTTGATATAATCTTTCTTTCTAATTTCCTTCTACTCTTGGTTGCATTGGTTTTCTTTGTGCAAAATCTTTTTTATTTAATATAATCAAAATGATGAATTTTGCAATTCATATTGCTCTCTCATCATCTCAATCTATAACTCATTTTACTTTTTTTTAAGAATTTGGATGCTCTACTTTTGGATGCATCATAACTTCGTGCATATGTTTATTGATATTATTTTATTGTCTATAGTACCTTTTAATAAGAGGTAGTTTCTTTTTTTATCTTTTTAAATCAGCTTTATTTTTGCTTTTTCTTTGTCTGAGATTAGGATTGCTACCCCCGGTTTGTTTGTTTTTTTCTTCAATTGAAGCATAAGAGATGCTGTTTCATCCCCTTACCTTTCACACTGTGTGTGCTTTTCTGCTTCAAGTATGTTTCTTGTAAATAATATATTGTGGGATTCTGGTTTTTCATTCACTCTATTATCCACTTCTGTTTTTGGGGAGAGTTCATTCCATTCATTAGAGTTATGACTAATCACAATATTTCCCTCCATCCTATTTTCTTTCTGTTTGTCTTCTCACTCCTTTCACTGTTTTCTTTTTTTGATTATGTTGTGCTTCTGCCTATCTCCCCCATTCTGTCTCTTCTTCTGTCAGCCCCTCACTTTCACTCCCCTTTACTTTATTTGCTCTGCTCCTACTTTCCTGCTAGTTGAAATAGATTTCTATATTCAACTGATTATGTATATTATTCTCTCTTTGAGCCAATACTAATGAAAGTATTGTGCCTCCTTGTATGAAATAATTTACCCTACCTTTCTACCTTTTGTGTTTAGAACTGCTCTTTCTCATCTTTTGATTATTTTTTACGCCATTCCCTCAAATTTACTTTATACCCTACCTTCTGTTTATGTATATTTCTTCTGGCAGTACTATTAGTGGTACAATTTTTAAGAATTATAACTATCATCTTTCTATGTAGGGATGTAAAAAGTTCAGCTCCATTGAATCCCTTATGTTTTCTTTCCCCATTTTACCTTTTAGGCTTCTCTTCTATTTTTTTTTCATTCTTTTGAATTTATTTAATTGATTATTGATGTCTGATAGAGACATTAGCTTCTACTTGCCCAATGCTAACTTTTAAGTTGTTATTTTCTTTTTCTAGGGTGTTGATTATTTTTTCATAATTTTCTTGCATCACTCATTTCTTTTCCCAATTTTCTTCTACCTCATATAATTGATGTTTCTTTCATCATATACTGGGCTGTCTCAAAGAAATAAGTCTTTACTTGCTTTCTTGATAGTGGATAATAAATTGACTGATATAATTCAGTTGGAGAGTTGAAAATGCATTGAAAATAATGGTGCATAACATTGTAGAGTTAACATTTATTCATAGATGAAACAATTAAATAAAACAGGCATTAACTTCAAGGTCAGTCAGTAAAGTAATAAAATTGAATATTTTAATTGAATTGTAATTGCTTCCCATTGATACATGCAAGTAAAGTAAAATAGATGTCAGTTCTGCAAATTATAGTTCTTCCTCCTAATTAATTTCTTAATTCTGCATAGAGCTATCCAATGCCTAGGTCTTGGTTGTCAGTTGATTCAACCATCCAGCTTCCTTCTGAGTTGCGTATACTAAAGAAAAAATCTGTAACCTATGATTAAATGCTAGAAGTTAAAATTTATTGCAAAGTCTTCCTGCATCTCAGAGTAAATCTTGATATTAATTTAAAGTAATTCATTCCTGTATTTGAAGTAAAACCACAAACTTAATGTCATTCTAGCTTCTTTGATATATAATCATCTGCTATATGAATATTGATATTTTTTACCATTTATATTAGCAGTAACATTAATAAATATAACTATCTGAGTGATTATATAAAGCTTTTGATATAGGAAATAGATATTCTAGGGATTTTTATTCCACAGATGATTAGTTCAGCAGGTAAATTGAACTGGCTGTTAAGGCTTTTGGTAAAGCACAATTTATGTCCATTCCAGCCTTTCTTAGAAATAGATACTCAAATTGAATGAAACAGAAAAAGAAACATCTTTTCCAAGGACTAGAAAAGATTGAAACCTTTAGATGAAGTTGAATTGCACTGAAAAAACCTATGAGCCATTGTGCGTATTTCATAGACTTTCACAGTCTTTGAGCATCTTAACTTAACGTAGTTGTTATATAATATAAAATAGAAGGTATATGACATTACATAGATTAGGATAGAAATTTTCAAATTATACAATATTATGTAATTTCACTGTATTGAGTCTAAATACCCTGGTTTATTTCAAGGAAGAAAAGATTATGCTATCTGACTGGATACATTTTCTGATTAAGTGGCTACTCTTTAAGAAAATGAAAATAGAATGATACAGGATGAATTTTAAAATTATTCAGAAGATAGTGTTATATGATCCAGAATGTTAACATGATTGTGTAGAATATTCTCCTTTTGGAGTAAATGTATGAGCATATTAAATTATTTTTTGGAGTTAACCTTTGGATTGTAAGTATGTTCTTGAAGGAGTAAAACTCAAGTAACTGTTTTTATAAGTTTAAAAAAATACAGATTCGACTTCATATAACGTTTTAATTTGATTGTGTTTTAGACACAATAGCTTGGCATTGTAAATCAAGTGTTGGACTTTGAATCTGAAAAGCTTATGCTCAAGACTTATCTCTAAAACATACTAAATCTGTGATCCTTAGTGAGCCATTTTTTCTCTATATCATAGGAAGTCCCTAAGATTAATCAGCTAAATCCAGAAGCATAAACAGAGAACTCTACACTGGGAATTTCTTACAGAAAGAAATGCATAGAACATTGGCATATTTATTTATGTTTTAACATTGTGTCTTGATGGGTGACTGTCTTTCTAAGATTACTATTTTTTAAAAAAAAGTACAAACCATCATTTATAATTTTATAAATATCGTACGCAGTTCTTACAGTAACAATGACATACATTTCTGTTCTCATCAATTTTTTATGAAAATAATTTAGTGTGCAACAATATGAGCAGAATTCAAAAAGCTCATGATAGAAATTGTTGTTTGCACCAGGAAAGAATAGATATCATGAGGGCCATCAGTGTTCAGTAATATCAAACTGACATGAAGTACATAAATCTGTATATTGTGATTTTAAAATATATCCAATATTAAAAGAGAAATAATAATTCTATAGCTAATAAAATTGATGCTTTAAAAGCATTTTTATTTGAGTTACTAAAATTAAAGAAAAGAAAATTTTAAAATTCTGGCAAAATAAAGCTCATATTTATGTAACATTGTTATACTGTTACAGAAGAACCTTCAAACAAAATTTCAGTTTCTGTCTACATGGAGATACTGATACTCAGATACTCTGAAATGGATTTATAGTTTCTTTGGTTTGTGTCTTACCCTTTTTGATGCAGATCATAGCCCATCCATGCCAGAAGCCTGCTTCCTGAACTAAACATAGCCTAAGATAAAATAAGGTTCTTGCAAACCTTACCAGGTATTTATCAGGTCATTTGTTCTTTGTTGCTCAAAAATGTTCATTGACTTTATTTAGTGTTTTCAGTATGTGAAATGTCTTCAGTGACTAGAGTTCCATATGTGAAATGTCTGCAGCATCAAGGCCATGAATAATAGCTGCTCATACTGCCCTCACTAGACAAGACTCAGATTCCATTACCAAACCTATAAAATCTCACATATGCCAGTTGTTTCATTATTAACTTCTAGCAAGAAAAGTCTGACTCTGTATTTTAGTTATTAAACAGTTTTAAAAGCTTCTTCCATAAGCAGTGAAATAATCTAGACTGTTTCAGTGAGATATTTAAAATCTTCTTTAACGTTTTGAAATTTTATTCATTTCAGTTGTTTACATTTATATCAGTGTCTATTGATATAATCAAATTAATTTATATGAATAGAGTAAAATTTTCAAATCCTTGTTAAAATTATATACCCATTTTCATCTAGGTATAATTGAACGATAATTGGAGATGGGATTTTGGGAAACAAATGTAGGTTATATTTACATGTTTTAGTTTTTTTCTTTCAGAAAGCAAGCCAAAAAGTCATGCAGCCACCTGTATCATGGGCTTTGGCACCTATTTATACAACCTGATAGCTCAGAATCAGGATCTAAAGATGTATGGTCAATTAAAAATATATAGAAAGTGTAATGGCAACTTTTTTGATTTTTTTTTTTGTAGTATATGCTTGTAAAAATCTTATATTATTAAAATGTCTACTAAATTTTTTTATGCAACAATATATCCTATATCATACATTATCCATTTAATTCATGGCATATCATCTATTCCTTTATCAGCAATTTTTTAATTTAATGTTTTTATTTTATGCAGTTACATGTAAAATAATTTTTATATTTGTTTTTAAAACTGAATGTGTTTCTCTCCCTTCCTCCCCACTTTTTCACTCCCATTGAGAAGGCATATGTGAAGTTTTGCAAAACATTTCCATAAAAGTCATGTTGCAAAAGAAAACATAGATCTCCCTGCTTAAAAAAAAAAAAAAAGTATGTTTCAGACATAATTCATTCTTTCTCTGGATTTGGATAGCATTTTTCATCATAAGTCCTTTACAGTAGTCTTGGATCATTGTATTGCTGAAAATAATAAAGTCATTCACAGCTGGTCATCCCACAGCATTGCTGTTACGTACATAGCGCATTTCACTATATTTGAGTTTATGGAGGACTTTCCAGCTTTTTTTCTGAGAGAATCTTGCTTATCATTTCCCAGAGAACAATAATATTCTATCACAATCATATGCCACAGTTTATTAAACCACTTCCCAGTTGATAGACATCCCCTTAATTTCCAATTCTTTGCTCTGAGGAAAGAGATGCTATAAATATATATATTTTTAATGCATAGGTCCTTTTCCCTTTTTTTAACCTCTTTTGGGATTCATACCTATTATTGATATTGCTAGATCAAAGAATATGCATGATTTTATACTCCTTTGGGCATAGTTCATATCTTTTGATCATTTGTCATTTGGGGAATGGCACTTATTTTTTATAAATTTGACTGAATTCCCTATACACTTGAGAAATGAGGCCTTTATCACAAAAACTTGCTTCTAAATTCTCACAATTATTATTGCTAACTTCATTTCTCCCTTGCTTATTCTATTCTCTCTCTCTTTAAATCCTGGCCCTCCTCAAAAGTGTTCTGCTTCTGACCACCTCCTTCCCCAGTATCTCCCATTGCCGATAATGCCAATTAGTAAACAGCAACACAATACTTTAAAAAAATGTTGTCAAATAAATTCATATATATTGAATAAGCAAAAATATATTCCTCTTGCTTTACTTTCACTGTCACCCCATTGACAAAATGTCAAATAACCAAGGATACAGAGGACTCATGAACATCATGTCTATAGATAATTGATTTTAATTATTCCATTTAATATCTAAACAATATATATAATAAATTAAGTAGATTAATATTATGTTTTATCATCATTCATTAAATAACACCATTTGGAAATAATCACACGTGCTGCGATCATCCTCACTTGATGTCGGGTTGAAATGTTATTATCTCTTGTTATGTAAGTCTGTTCTGTTTATTGGCGTCCTCCAGGCTCTGTACTCCAGTCCTCTGTACTCAGGGTTAGTCATTTCATTCATTAGATTTCATAAATGAAAGTGCTTAAGTTTTTCAAAATTGTTTTTCTCAGTGGTGTTCTGCTCATTTCTTTATTAACTCATACAAATCTCCAAAGGTTTCTCTGAAACCATTATTATTTTTTTTATGACTTAAAGTATTCTAATATTTCATTACATTTGTATTCCATAATTTCTTCAGGCCTTCCTTAATTGATGGTCATACTCATTGTTTTCATGGTTTTTTTTAATACACGTTTGGTACAGAAAAAGAGTTGTTAGAAATATTGTCTTTTTTTTTTTTTTTCTTTCTTTGTAGAGAGCAAAAAGCTATAGGCCCAAATAATGTTTATCACTAGGACAAAGGATAAATAAGTTTAGTGATATTTTGGACATTATTCCAAATTATATTCCATAGTAGTTAAATCAATTCATAGCTTCACCAATGGTGCACCAATTTTTCTCCCCCCACATATCCAACAATAATCGTTTTCTGTTTTTGCCAAATTGATAGGTATGAGATTAGAACTTAAGTTGTTTGAATTTTCATTTTTATATTTTTAGTAATTTGAAGTTATTCAAGTATTTATTGACAGATTTATTCCTTTGAGAAATCCCTATCAACTTCTTTGTCTACTTATCTATTAGGAATGGTTGACGTTATATTCTTAAATATATTATGTTCTTAAATATATTTCTTATGTGTCTTAAATAGTAGACTTTTGTCAGAGAAACTTGACACAAAAGATTTTTTTCTTTCTAAATAATTGTTTCCCTTCTAATTTAAATTGCATTGATTTTATTTGTAGAAAGACTTGAAGTTTAATCAAAATTGCCCATTTTACCTTCTTTTTATTCTTTGAAAAATAATTTTTGATGCAGTGCTAATAATCTCTCTTCCCACTATTTTTCATCATTAACTTTGAAAATTCCAGCATTAATACTACTACTAAGTCTGTATCTTTAAGGGATCCCCCCAAAATGGGGAAAGGGCCTATTTACATATTTAGAACAGGTTTTTTTGTGATGACAAAGAATTGAACATTGAAGGAATGTCCATCAATTGGGAAAATGATAGAACAAACTGTGATATATGATTATGATGGAATACCATTGTGCCATAAGAAATGATGAGCAGATGATTTCAGGAAAAAAACAAAAACAAAAACAAAACTGGAAAGAGTTACATGAACTGATGCAAAGTGAAGTAAACAGAACCAGGGCGGAATATTGTACACAGTAATGACAATAATGTATAATGATCAATTGTGAATAACTTAGATATTCTCAGCAATACAATGGCCTACAACAATTTCAAAGGTCTCATAATAGAAAATGTTATTCATCTCCAGAGAAAAAAATAGTGGAGTCTGAATGCACATTGAATGCACTATTTTTCACTTCCTTTTTTTTTTTTTTTTTTTTTTTTTTTTTTAATGTTGGGTTGTTTGGGATGGTTTTTTTTTTTTTTTTTTTTTTTGGTCTCTTTTCTTTCATAACATAACTAATATGGAAATAAGTTTTACATGATTATATATGTATTATCTATATCAAATTGTGTATCACCTCAAGGAGTAGAGAGGAGAGGGAGAGGGAAAATTTGGAACTCAAAATTCGATATGTAATTGAGAAAAATAGAATAATATCATTTTTTTTTAAAAAAGGAAAGAAAAAAAAACTCAGCATTTTCTTTCTCCAAATAATGGAGCAACCCAGACCAGCCAATGTCTTTGCTACATCCTTTGAAGACTGTTAATTCTATAGCTTCTCACTCTGTATTTGTTCATATCTTACTGCCATTTAAGAGACAATTATCCCTCTTCCCTGTGAAGACTGAGTTAGCTCCCTGTTGACCTCAGGATCAGCCAGAGTCAGGATCAGCAAAAGTCCTTGGTCTTTAGAGAGAGAAGTAAAGGGGATGGACGAAACTGCCACAAGCTCTCTACTGACTGACCTCCCTTCTCGTTCTCCTCCAAAGTGTCTCTGGCTTGTCTTCCTCCATCTCCTAATCCCTCCTAAGATTATTTTATACACCAAAAGATCTAGCCAGCACAGAATAGTGAAAAGGGCCATTTTCCAAGCATATGCTAATAGAGTATTGTCCAATAGGTAATTAGCCTTAAGTGCTTTGTTGTCTGATTCTAGTGCACCTGTTCAGAGTTTCAGCCCTTTACACTTTTCCTCTTCTCATTCTTTCCTGCTTATTATTATCAGCCCTATCATATCCATTCTAGCTTTTCGACAGGGATTTCCAGTTCTTTCTTCTAGATTTTTAACATCCTTCTAGAGTTCTAATATCCTTTTAGAATTTCTTGTTTCTTCCTGATGTTCCAGTAAATCTTATCGATAAGCTCTTATCTGAAGTTATGCCTATCTTCTGTAACTCTGGTTATCTAAGTGTGTGTCCTGGGTACTCTGGAAACTTCAAATTGTCCCCTTTTGCCAACCTGGAATGGGCAGATAAAGGTACTTATTTTATTTCTCTCTGTCTCTTAATTATTATTTGATGTGGCCAAATTTTTTATTTCTTCCAAAGTATTTTTGCAGGAACTGGCATTTGCATGATGCTACTATCATGCCTAGCAGACCTGTGCCATTTTTTTTTCCAGACACCTTATAGCATTACTCAAGACTCAGATGGTCTACTTAATGCAACAAAAAGGAATAGAGAGAAAGATAATGTGACCTTTTGGCCACAGGGCCAAAATTGGAATTGGAACTATCTGTCTGGGTTTGAGTCTTCCTTATGATACAAGTAGCTCTGTGGCCCTGAGCAAGTCATTTAAATGGCTCAGACAACTCTTGAAGGCTATGTAGCTGGCAAGTAAATTTTGTCAGTGGAAGGAATTTGTAAAATTTATATATATATATATATATATATATATATATATATGTAATAGATAGATAGATAGATAGATAGATAGATAGATAGATAGATAGATAGATGTTCTGCACAGTGATGAGAAGGCAATGAGAGAGGACTGTGAGTGAGAAGCAGGATGAGAACAGGAAGATAAAAAAATAGACCCACATACCCAATGACTATCACACTAAAAATAGCAGAAATGAAGAAGGCATAAGGCTGCAAAATGAAAGGCAAACACAATGGAAAATATCAGTCCAAAATTATTAAGATAAAAAAAAAACCCCACAACTTCCATTTTATTAGCAAGAGATACATAAAATTACAATAGAAAAAAACCCCACAAGTTTCTTTGGTAAAGGTCATATTTCTGATATCAGGAAATGATTCAAATTCAAATGGTCAATAGGCCATTTCCAAGGGAAGAATTATCCAAGCTGCCAATTGCCACCTGGGGAAAAAAATGCTCTAAATCACTAATAATTAGAGAAATATAAATTAAAGCTCTGAGGTTCCACTTGATCACATTGGCAAAGTTGATAATAAAGAAAAATGGAAAATGCTAGAAGAGCAGCAGGGAAAATGGACCTTGTTGTTGAAGTTGTAAACTGGCCCCACAGTTCTGAAAAGCAATTTAGATTGATGACTTCAAAACTATTAGGTGTAGCTAGGTGACACAATAGGTAAGGCAATAGGCCTGGAATCAGGGAACACCTTTGTGCAAATCCAACCTCAGATGATAACTATGTGATCTTGAGTAAATCATTGAACTTGTGTTTGTGTTCCTCAGTTTCCTCATCTGTAAAATAGGGATAATGTTACTTGGATTTTGGGTTGTTGTGAAGATAAAATGAAATAATATTTAACTGTCTGATCCAGTGATACCATTACTAAGTCTATACTCAAAAAAGATCAAAAGAAAAGGACCCACATATGTGTGAAAAAATTATCTACTTTTTTTTGTGGTAGGAAAGAATTGGAAACTGAAGGAGTATCCCTTAATTGGGAAATGGCTGATCAAATTGTTTGTGAATAGGAAGGAATACTATACATTATAAGAAATGTTGAAGGAAACAGTTTCAGAGAAACCTGAGAAGAATTGTTTGGATTGATGCAGAGTAAAGTGAATAGATCCAAGAGAATTACTTATACATTAACAATATTGTAGAGATAAACTACTTTGAAAGGATTAGGCACTCTGATCAAGACAATGACTAATCAGAATTCATGATGAAGCATTGCTACCCATCTCCAAATAGAAAAATAATGGATTCAGAATAAATGCAACATTGAGGTATATTTTTAAATACATGGTCATGATGGGAATTTGTTTTACTTTATCCATTTTTGTAACAGATTTTGTTTATCTTATCCTCTCAACTGGAGGAGGAGAAAGGTAATGAGGAGAAGGCAAATCTTTGGGGAAAAAATATTCTTGTTTTTTGTTTTTTTATAAAAAGAGATAAAATGTGAAGAAGAGGAATTTTGAGGGATTGAAATAGTTTCAAAATTGTGAGGAAGGCCAAAGCCTGAATTTTTGGAGGGTAACTTTGGATGGGAATGGCAAGAAGTTGTAAAAGGAAAAGAAGGTCTGAAGCCCACAGGAGAAGGATTTGACCAAAAAGACCTTAGGAGGAAGGAGGAAGGAGAAAGGAGAAGGAAAAACATTATGAAAACTCTTAGAAAACTTCTTCAGTAGAAACAAGGATGTTGGTAATACATGGTAAGTTAAAGAAATTAAGTAAATCAATCTAACAAAAGATAGGCATGAGGTTACTATCCATTACCCCAATTAATATAATCACAAAAGGCACAAACTTTTTTATTGACTCAGTTGATTAAAGGTATAAACTAGATTTGAAGACTTTCCTAATCAATTTGGAAAGGATGATGTACTTTGATAATTGGATGAGAGCAGCTGATGCCAGGCGGAAATGGCTTGTAGTCCTTGTGAGGTTGTGAACAAAGCAACAAGCAGGTTTCGAATTCTCCAGTTCCAGGATTCTAAGAACAGGCCTGGCTCATGGCACAACAGCTCAATATAAGCCTCTCCCCTTTGGAGGCAGAGGGGGTATAGATAGAACATCTTTGTCTCTTTCTTCTATATCCTGAGAGTGCAGCTGAATTTAAGAATTTCATTTATTAGAGTCATCTAAAAGGTCCCTCAGATGGTGGGAGTTTTCAAACTGTCATCCAATTGTTCTGGCTGATTGTAATCATTATTGAAAATCGAGAGACAAACTAGACATGTAGAAGAAAAGCAATTTCAGGATCCTAAGGGCAGCAACTAACAGAGGCCAGCAGAGAAGCCTAGGAGAACTTCACAAAGTCTCCAGAAAAGAAGAAAAGGATTTCCTGTAAGGGGAGCAATGAATTTATACTCTTCCCACTTGAGCTTTCTGAGGTTGAACCTCTTTCTTCAAGTGCCATGTACAAGCAGAGAATGTTCCTTCATTTCAGGAGATACTTCTCTAACAGCTGCTTTTACTATTTCTATTGAATGAGTAGAAAAGAGAAGATCACCAGTAGAAGGCTTAGGAATAACAGCATTAGAAAAAGATCCTGCAACCTTTCTTGTTACCACAAATAACCTCAACAGAATAATAGTTTTGGTAACTCTACCTGCCAAAGCCTGTGGCAGTTACTAATAGCAACAGATATCCCATTAGCAATTTCTCATAGAAATCTTTCAGTAAAGCTACTAAATATAAATGTCAAAAACCTGAAGATCTCACCATGGTAACTATGAAAAGCAATGATAATTTTACCTTGGCATACTTAGATTGTACATTATTTTTATGTCTATAGTAGCCCAATGATTTATACCTCTGTTCAAAGTGCCCTTCAGTTTTTAAATAAAAAAAATAAAATAAAAAAAAGATTCCTCCCACTCCTCTCTTTCTGTTCTCTATTGAGAAAGCAAGGAAGACAGGCTTTTTTTTTTAATAACAAAATTATTTTGCATAGTTAGTCAGAACAAATTTTTATGTTGGAGACTTCTAAAAGAAAGTATCTAAATATGCATTGAATTCATCATGTCTCTGTCAGGAGGTGGTAGCATATTATAAATCCTCTGGAATTAATGATTAATTATTATGTTTATTAGAATTCATAATATCTATACACACACATATACACACACACAATCTTGAGATTTTTGTATATTTCAAGCTAAAACTGCTAATTACTTTTCAGATTCATTCTTCTCATTTCTAGCTCATTTCTTTTCCAATTTTTTCTCAAGTGCACTAATTCTATTTATTAAAAAATGTTAAACTTTTTTTTTAAGTTCTTACTCCATATCTTTGAGGAATTCTAGTTGAATTTGTGCCTCTCTCATATTTTTCTTTGAGGCATTATTTTTAGGTGTTTTTGAATTATCTTTTGGATTTGTGTCTCAAGTATCCTGCTACCATAGTGGCTTATTATAATGGGGTTATTTATTATATAGGGATGGGCTCTGTCACAATTCAGGAGGGAAGATCTCAGCTGGTCTTTTTGCTAATCTTTTGGAGTATTGGGTGTTTGATTATCCTAGGATCTCAGGAACACGCCAGGGATTTGCACACTTAGTGTTCTCAAAGTAATCTTGATGAGGTATAGATTTGGAGTACCTAAATGAAATTAGGGTTTAATTGAGGTCTAGTGGCGGGTTTGGGGTACAGGGAATCAAATGGAGCTCCCCTGCAACCCCTCAGGATTTGGTGCAAGGATAGGGAGTTAAATGAGGTCTAGTGGTGGCCTAAGAGTCCCCTGTAAAGGAATTTACAGACCAGAAAACCTAGATTGATAAAAGAGGTTTATTATTGGGTTTGGAAGTAAGGTTAAAATCTAGTTAGTAAAAGGTGTTAGGTAAAGAGAAGAGGGCACTGGAAACAGTATTCCAGTGGGCAGAGAGTCCTTGGTGCCAGGTAGAGTGCTGGCATGTTTAGACCCTCTGCAAAGAGAGGACTTCAGCTTGGCTCTTTTATAATAAGAGATTTAGCTAAAGGGGTCTGTGGGTGGAGTCCCAAGTTGGCTCAGATCTTATGGGGGCTGAGAGAGCCCAGATCGGTGCTTTTGACCAGGATTTGTGAATCAAAGGTCCTAGATTCTTGAATTGGTAATGCATCAGCTAGGAGGGGTTGGGAATCAGAAAGGAATAAATCAGTCTGAAAGGACTAGTTACTTAAAGGGACCACAACCTGCATCATTCTGATCCAAGGCAAAATCTGATTGCTGCCATCTGATTTGAACTCTGAAAATTTCTAATTTGGGTTTAGATCTATGCAAAAGAAGCCTGCTGTTAGACCTTCCCTCAACTTCCCATCACCATGCTAGAGAAATTTCTTGATTCAGAGTGGTAAATTGAAGCTTCCTTATTGATCTGATATTCTTGCTCTTCAGTATTCTCCTGGCTAGACTAAATATTGAAAGTAAGATTCTGGCCGGCTAGCTTCCTCTTCTCAGACCAACAGGAATCTTTGATCCAGAACTGGGTAGTGAGTGACAAAGCTGCCAATTCTAACTTGTCCCTGTTGTAGTGCCCCAGAATGGATCTGAGCCAGTCTGTGTTTGAAACCACCTTTTGCTTCAATATACACCCTCTCCCTGAATGCTGAGGTGTATGCTCAGAAGCTCCCTAACCTCAGTGTCCTCATACCTCCTTATCTGTCTCCTTATGTAGAGCAGGGCTGGAGAAATAACTCACTATGGCTTTTTTTTTCTTTTCCTGGATTTCTTCCTCAAGGCTAGATCTGGTGTAACTTTTAAATCTGTTTAGAATAGTATGTGAATGGATCTCATCATCATACCACCACTGCTTCCTATCTATCTTTCATCTTGACTCTGACTTTTTTTTTTCAACTTTGTTATTTTTCATTTGTGGAATAAAACAAGAATTTCCATAGCATAGTACAATAAAAAAAATTAGTTCAAATGTGCAATAAAATTATCATACACCATACACCAGAACTTGTTCAGCCATTCACTGATGGGCAACCTTGCAGTTTCCAGTTCTTTGTCAGCGCAAAGAGAGCTATTATGAACATTTTAGAACATATAGCTTCTTTCCTTTTCCCACAATCATCTTTGAAAATAGACAAAGTACTGGTATTGTTGGGTTAAAGGGTATAGGTAATTCGTTAATTCTTTAGGTGTAATTCCAAATTGCTATCCAAAATGGATCAGTTCATAATTTCATCAACAATGAATTAATGTCCCATTTTTTCTATATCCTCTTCAACATTTGTCATTTTCCTCTTCTATCTTTTTAGCCAGTCTAGTGGGTGTCAAATGATACCTCAAGGTTGTTTTAATCAGCATTTCTCTGAACAATAATGATTTAGAACATTTTTTCATATGGCTATAAATTGTTTTGATTTCTTCTTTGGAGAACTACCAGTTCATATTCTTCCACCATTTGTCATTGATGAATAACATTCATATAGATTTGACAAACATTTTAGATATGAGACCTTTTTCTGAAAAAAACTGTCTATACAAATTTACCCCCAATTTTCTACTGTCCTTCTGATGTTGGCTACATTTGTTTTATTTGCATTTTTATTTATGATTAAAATTAAATTAAATTATTATATTATATACATTATATTATCTAAATTAATTAAAAAATAAAACTTTAATTTAATGTAATCAGAATTATTATTTTTATATCTAACTTTGCTCTCTATCATAGTCATTTATAAACTGTTTGCTTATCCACAACTCTGATAAATAATATGTTCCAGGTTCTCATTTTCTTTTAAAATCTTTAAGGCTCATGTGTCTACTTTTATCTTACTTTAGTAAATGGTGTGAGAAACTAGTTCATGCCCAATTTCTATAATACTGCTTTCCAGTTTTCTTAGCAAATTTTACCAAAAGAACAAATTCTTGTCCCAAAAGCTTAAGCTTTTACATTTGTCAAATACAAGGTTAATGTGTTTATTTGCTGATATAAATTGTATGTCTATTCTATTCCATTGACCTAGTGTTTATTTCTTAGGCAGTACAAGATAGTTTTGATAATTACTGCCTTATAATATAGTTCTGGTACTGCTAAATCTCCTTCCTTTACAATTTTTTTTCATTTTTCTTTTGATAATCTTGTCTTTTTATTTTTCCAAATGAATTTTGTTATTTTTTTTTCTAATTCAGTAAAATTTTTGGTCAATTAAGTGGGATAATGTTAGATATGTAAATTAGTTTGGGTAAAAGTGTCACTTTCTTATATTGGCCCAACATATCTGTGAACAATAATATTTCTTCAAATTATTTAAATCTGATTTTATTTGTATAAATTTTCAAAAGGAATTTTGTTTACATAGTTCCTCGGTTTGTTTTGATAGTTATACTCCCAAATATTTTATACTGTCTAGAGCAATTTTAAGTGGTGTATTTTTTTACTATCTCTTCTTGCAGAATTTTGTTTGTGATATATAGAAATGATTATGATTTATATGGATTTACTTCATATCCTGATGCCTTATTAAAATTATTGCCTCAACTAACTTTTTTAGTTGAATCTTTGGGATTGTCCATAAATATCATATTAACTGCAAAACAAGATAGTTTTATCATTCCCTGTTCTGATTCCTTCAATTTATTTTCATTTTTTTATTGCTATTGCTATTATGCTTCTTGTTTCTGAAAGACCTATGATGAAGCATGTTGCCCTTCCTGAGAGAGAGGTTTTGGATATGAGGTACAAAGATATAAATTTTTGGACATGGGCATTGGGTATATAAGTTTTGCTTGATTGCTTATTTGCTATAAGAATTTGGGGTGAGGGGTCAGAGCCAAAATGGCAGAGAGGACACACAATTCTTTCTGATCTTCTTCCATGACCCTTAGATTAATTAACAAATCCAACCTTTGAATTAGCTCTGGGCCAGCAGAATCCACAAATATTGGGAGTGCAACAAATTACCAGCAAAAGATAATTTCGAAGATTGGCAGAAAAGGTCCCTTTCAGTCAGGCAAGGAGGGAGGTGGGCCAAGTTCAAGCAGGTTGAGCACAGGTGCCAGTGCAGACAGCGTAGAGCTGGTGTGGTGCAGACTCCAAAGGGTGGCAAATCTATGGGGAGGAATCTACAGCAGTGTTGGCTACTCTGCCCTGGCTGCAAGCCAATTGATCAGGAGAGAAGTTATAAAACATCCAACATAAGCATAAAATGTAAAGAGTGAACCCTGAAGCACCAGAATCTCACGGGACCTGGCCATGTTCACCCATCACCTGGAGTGAATCAGCACTAACTCAGCACAGCTGCTGCTGCTTATAGAGGAAGCTCGGAAAACCTCCCCTGTCCTAAAAGCAGACCTTAACTTTTTTTTTTTTTTTGGTGAGTAAAAAAGCAAAAAGAGCTCTGATCATAGGTAATTTTTATGGTGAAAGAGAACAGATTTCAAGCCCTGAGGAGACTAAAAGCAGATCATCTCCAGATGAAGCAAAAAAAAAAGATGATATAGCCTGATCCCCATCACACAAGGCTCTCCTAGAAGAAATTTAAAAAGGATCTTAAAAGAGAGCTAGAAGAAAAATAGGGAAAGGAAATGAAAACTTTGCAAGAGGGTTTGGAAAAGTCATATAACTAATTAAAAGACAGATTTGATAAAAATGGAAAAAGAAAACAACTCCCAGAAAGATAGAATTTGTGAAACGGGAAAAGAAAATAACTCCTTAAAAAACAGAATTTGTGAAATGGAAAAAGAAAATAACTCCTTAAAAAACAGAATTTGTGGAAAAAAAATTCCATAGAACAAAACAACTTGTTTAAAAATTCAATTGGACAAATATAAAAAGAAGTTTAAAAAAAAAAAAAAAAGGTAAATGAAAATAATTCACTAAAATACAAAACTGAATAAATGGAAATGAATGACTCAAAGAGACAAGAAGAATAAGTCAAACAAAACCCCAAACATGTAAAACACCTAATTGGAACACCTGCAAAATAGCTCCAGAAGAGACAATCTAAGGCTCCCTGAAAATGGTGATGAAAAAAAGAGCTTAGACAGTATTTTTCATGAAATCATCAAAGAGAATTGCCTGCTTGTCATAGAATCAGAAGGTGAAATAGCCACTGAAAGACTTCACTGAACAATTCCTGAAAGAGACCCCAAAATTATAACTCCAAGAAATATTGTGGCTAAATTTCAGAACTATCGGACCAAAGAAAAAGTATTACAAGCAGCCAGAAAGAAACAATTCAAATACCTAGAAGTCACAGGATTACCCAGGATCTAGTAGCTTCCACCTTAAAGGATCAAAGGGCCTGGAATCTGATATTCTGAAAGGCAAAGGAACTTGGAATGCAGCCAAGAATAATTTACCTTAATAAACTGAGCATTTTGTTTCAGAGAAGAAGATGGACATTCAATGAAATAGGTGAATTCCATTTATTTCTGATAAAAAGACCAGAGCTAATTAAAAAAAAAAAAAAAAAAAAAAAAAAAGAATTTGACCTCCAAATATAGAACTCAAGAGAAGCATAAAAAGCTGAAAAGAAAAGAACTCTTGAGAACTGTATTTCTGTTATGGGTATACATAGAGAATGCAGGTGTAATCTGATTTTACTGTTATAACATAAAAAAGAAACTAGAAGTGAAAAGGGGATTGTACAGAAAAAAAAGAGGAAAGTGGAAGTAAAATGAGGGAAGTTACTTCTCAGGAAGAGGCAAAGAAAACCTATTATAATTGAAGGAAATAAGGGAGGGTGATGAACATTGTGTGAATCTTACTCTCATCAGATTTGGTTCAAAGAAAGAATATTAGTTATTTTGGTTTTACCAAGAAACTTCTCTCACCTTATAGAAAAGTGGGAGGGTAAAGCAGAAAGGGGAAGGAGTAGGATAAATAGAAGGGAAAACAGAAATAGTAGGGGAAAGGCATAAGAAAGGGGGAGGGTCTCTAAAGGGGGAGGACTGCTTGAGACAAGTAGTGGTCATAAGTAAAATACTGAGAAGGAGGGGAAAGGGGAAAGGGAAAAAGAGAAATATAATCTGGGGTAATAAGATGGCAGGAAATACAGAATTAGTAGTTTTAATCATAAATGTGAATAGGGTGGACTCTCCCAAAAAACCATAAGCAGATAGCAGACTGGGTTGGTTAAAAGCCAGAATCCTACCATATGTTGCTTACAAGAAACACATTTAAAGCAGAACAATACATACAGAGTAGAGGTAAAAGTCTAGAGCAGAATCAGTTATGCTTCAGGTGAAGTAAAAAAAGCAGGGGTAGCCATCCTGATTTCAGATCAAACAAAAGCAAAAATTGATCTAATTAAAAGTTACCTTCCTTACCGTAGGGCACTATATCTTGCTAACGGGCAGCATAGAAAATGAAGCAATGTCAATACTAAACATATATACACCAGTATATAGATACTATACCAAGTTATAGTATCTAAATTACTAAAGGAGAAGTTGCAAGAAGTAAAAAAGAGTTGCAAGAAGTAATAGTCAGCAAAACTATAATAGTGAAATCTAAACCTTGCTTTCTCAGAACTAGATTAATCGAACCACAAAATAAACAAGAAAGAAGTTAAAAAGGAAAACAGAATACTAGAAAAGTTAGTTATGATATATCTTTGGAGAAAATTGAATGGAGACAAAAAGGACTACACTTTCTTCTCGGTAGGTCATGGAACCTATGCAAAAATTAACCATATATTAGGCCATAAAAGACCTCAAAATCAAATGTAGAAAGGCAGAAATAGTAAATGTATTTTTTTTTCAGATCATGATGCAATAAAAAATTACTTTTAATGAAAGGCCAGGGAAAAATAAAAAAAGTAATTGGAAACTAAATAATCTTATCCTAAAGAAAGAATGGGTGAAACAGCAAATCATAGACACAATCAGTAATTTCATCTAAGAGAATGACAATAATGAGACAACATATCAAAATTTGTGGGATGCAGCCAAAGTGGTAATAAGAGGAAATTTTATATCTCTAGAGACTTATTTGCATAAACTAGAGAAAGAGGAGGTCAATGAATTGTGCTTGCAACTAAACAAACCAGAAAAAGAACAAATTAAAACCTCCAACCAAATACCATACTTTACCAAGTCCCTTTGCCTTTTGGAATATCAGATTCCAGGCTCTTTGATCCTGGAAGCTGCTAGATCCTGAGTGATCCTTATTGTGGCTTCTCGGTATTTAAATTGTTTTTTTTCTGGCTGCTTGTAATATTTTTTCCTTGGTCTAATAGTTCTGGAATTTAGCCACAATATTTCTTGGAGTTTTAATTTTGGAATCTCTTTCTATAGGTTATTGATGAAATGCCTTCTGTTTCTATGACATCTGGGCAGTTCTCTTTGATGATTTGTCTAGGCTCTTTTTTTCATCATGTATTTCAGGGAGTTCAATAATCCTTAGATTGTCTCTCCTAGATCTATTTTCCAGGTCGGTTGTTTTTCTCATTAAATATTTTACAGTTTTTTTCCTATTTTTTCATTTTTTTGATTTTGCTTGACTGAGTCTTGCTGCCTTATTGAGTCATTCGTTTCCATTTGTTCAATTCTGAATTTCAGTGTGTTATTTTCTTCATTTACTTTTTTTTTTACTTCTTTTTGTATTTGTCCAATTAATTTTTGAATAAGTTCTTTTGTTCTATGGAATGTTTTTTTTTTTTTTTTTAAGAAGTTATTTTCTTTTTCTATTTCACAAATTCTGTTTTTCTGGAAGTTCCTTTCTTTTTCCATTTATCAAATTTATGTTTCAATGAGTTATATGCTTTTTCCATTTCATTATGTCTGTTTTGTGTTGCCTTTTCCAAACTCTCTTGCAAGGCTTTTATTTCCTTTCACTGTTTTTTTTCTAGTTCTCTTTTAAGATCCGTTTTAAGTTCTTCCAGGAGAGCCTTGTGTGATGGGGTCCAGGTTATTCCATCTTTTGGAGCTTCATCTGGAGACAATCTGCCTTTAGTCTCCTTGGGATTTGAAATCTTTTCTTCTTTTTCACCATAGAAGCTGACAATTGTTAGAGTCCTCTTTACTTTTTTACTGATTTTTTTTTTTTTTAAGTTAAGTTAAGGTCGGGCTTTAGGGCAGAAGAAGTTTTCCAAGTAACTTCAGCTTCACTGAGTCAGTGCTGATTCACATCTCATGCTGGATCTGCCACATGAAGTCATCAGCAATGCCCCAGGGCTCTGTGCTGTTTGCCCTGCTGTTTGTGGTCAGAATCTGCTCAGCACCCTGAGACTGCACTGCTCTGGGACTCTGAGCTATCTGCACTGGCGTTTATGGTTAGCTGCTTGGGCCTCACTATCTCTCTCCCACTTTCAAATGAAACAGATCTTCTCTGGTCTGCTTTCTCCCCCCAACTCTCTGCCCCACAAGTCACATCACTATACTGAGACTGTTCTGCCCCAGTTCCCAGCTCTGTCTGCGCTGGCTTTAGTTGTCAGCTGTTTGTGCTTTGCTGGCTCTCTCCTGTTTCCAATTGAAACAGACATTTTTCTTCTGCTGATAATTTGTTGCACTCCCAATATTTGTGGGTTCTGTCCATCCAGAACTAATTCAGAGGCTGGATTTTGTAATTATTGTGAGGGTTTATAAAAAAGGTCAGAGAGAAACATGTGTCCTCTCCGCCATCTTGGCTCTGCCCCTGGAAGTCCACAATGATCAATTCTAATGGATGTGTCTGTCTTTAACAATGAGATGATTCAAACCAATTCCAGTTATTCGGTGATGAAGAAAGCCATCTACACCCAAAGAGAACCGTGAGAGCTGAGTGTGGACCACTACGTAGCATTCTCACTCTTTCTGTGGTTGTTTGCTTGCATTTTGTTTTCTTTACCAGTTTTTTTTCCCTTCTTGATACAATTTTTCTTGTGTAGCAAGATAACTGTATAAATATGTATACATATATTGGATTTAACATATATTTTAACATTTAACATGTATTGGACTACCTGCCAGCTTGGGTGGGTGGGGAGGAGGGGATAATTTGGAACATAACCCTTTGCAAGGGTCAGTGTTGAAAAATTACCCATGCATGTATTTTGTAAATAAAAAGCTTTAATAAAAATTTAAAAAAAAATTTTTATTGTTTTTTTCCCTATAATTTGCTGTTGTTTTCATACTGGACTGACTTTTGATTTTCTTCTTCTCATTGTTTATCACAGTTCCTACAGAAGAAGCTTAATAAACATTTATATACTGAATAAACTCTGTCTACTGAAATTTTTCCTTTTTCTGAGGCTCTGATAAGATACCATTTTTTTCCTATGCTAATTTTCTTTGATTCTTATTTCTCCCTCTGAAAAAGATCATCCCCTCTCATTTTTCATGAAGCATTTATGTACTTTTACCTCTGTCATAGTCTACCTTGCATCCTAATTATGTGTGTGGTACAATATTTCTAAAGTTAGTGTCTTGAAGGAAGAAAGTTAATTTGAATCATCAGTATCTGTCATGGCCATATGGTTTATGGCTGTTAAATTAACTTGAATTATTAAATAGAATGTTTCAAAACAAGAAAAATTCATAATTTGGTTGACATACAATGCAAAAGAAAAGGAGCTCACCCATGCTACCCCCCGGGTCAAATCTAATTACTAATACTCTTTGCTAAGTATGTGGACTTTTTGATCAAAACAATGTCAAATATATAACATAAGCTAAAAAGAGTGGTTAGAAAGCTTCTTTTGATTTTAGAACCCATGAATTTATCAAATATCTATTTAATAAAATTACTCATCCCTAAAAACCAAAATTCTGAAAAAAAATCTCCCATTTTTTGGTCAGGGTTAAATCCAGATAAACATCTTGGGAAAACACTGGATCAAGTGGAATCTGATCTCTATGAGGTAAGAATTACTTATGGTTGTTCAAAATATGTATTTTAAAGGAGAAAAAGATGTGCTACTCCTTGCTAAAATTAACTTCACATTAAAAACATCAGAAAAGCAAGTTTTAAGTTTCTAATGTGCAAGTTAAGTCTTATGAATTATCAACAGTCCACTTGGCCTGAGGCCAAGAGAGTAAATTTTACTATGTAGTATGTTATAAAATTTGCTTTTTCCCTTGCCATTCTAAGAACTATTGTTATTATCTTGGGAAATGTGGAGAAACTTGGTGAATATTATATATGGTACTTAAACAATTTTCAGCAAAAATAATATTAAATATCTTTAAGGCAATGTCATTGTTATTTTTCTTTATCCTTAAAAATTAAGTGCTAAATCAATTATTATTAAATTCTCTTATATACAAGTAAAAATTATATAAAGTAATTATATAAAGTAAAATTATATACAAGTATTTTATGTTTTTATCTTAATGCTAACCAAAGTTTTAGAAGTACTATACTTATCTTAATATAGACTATTTACCGCTTAGATTTCATTTTATGAAACTAAAGCATGACCATAATAATAATGAGTGATATTTTTCAACATACCCTGTCATGGTTTGCTTTTTCTACTCCTCTGGTAAGTAACCTTACACATATTAAATACCAATTTTAGTTACTTAATTTCATCTATTGTTAAGGGCCATGCTTATGTGAAGGGGTAGGTCATTTCTCCAAGAGCCTCCACAGCTGTGAATCATAACATCTGAAGGAGTTGCAGGGCAGCCTTTTGCTGAGTTGTGGACTGGGAATGAAATATATTGGAGGCAGAGGGAAGAGGAGAGAGATCAGATAGCACAATGGTGGCTCAGTGAAGAAGTCAGAGAACATCAATTGCCTCTCAGCCTCCTTGTATCATCCTCTCACATGAAGAGATCCATTCTGCAGGTCTGGGTTGGGTCTCCAGCAGCCACTGACAGGTGGCTCCCATATCACAACAATCTATAAAATGGATATATAATGGGAATACATTTCTGGATGTCAGAGAGGACGTGTCTTTCTGAGCTCTCCTCTACCCTCAAAATATTTTAAAGAAACAGCCTCTGAATTATTGCTTGACTATCAGAACCCACGAATATTGGGAGTACAACATATTACCAACAGAAGATAATCTTGAAATTCACCAGAAAAGGTCTGTTTTTGTTTGTACACGCAGATGGAATGGGTCTGGGCCAGTCACAGACTCAGGCAGATAGGCAGTGAGAGCACAGAGAACAGCTCACACTGATCGGGGAAGAGGGAGGGAGTGGGTGGGGGGAAGGAGGGGTATGGTCTCTGCCTACAGAAAAATCTGTGGGGACAACTCTACTACAGTGTTGACTATTCTGCTCTAGCAGCAAGCCAGTAGATCAACAGAGAAGCTATAAACACAGAAAGTAAAGACTATAACCCCAAAATGCCTGAGTCTCTTGGGACCTGGCCACACCCACCCAGCACTTGGAGGGACTCAGCACAATCTCAGCTCAAACGCTAATCCCAGTATAGCCGCTACCTTCTGCTGCCACTTCACTGCTACTTCCTGTTGTCTGCTGAGGAAGCTCTGAAACCTCTCATTGCCCCAAAAGCAGACTGCAGCTTTTTTGTTGTTGTTAAAATGAGTAAAAAGGCAAAGATGGCTCAAACTATAGATAACTTCTGTATTGAAAGAGAGATTTAAATTGCTGAGTCAACTAAAATAGTTTGTCTCTAGATGAAAACCCCAAAGTGGATATGATCTGGTCCCCACCACATAAGACTCTCATAGAAGAAATTTAAAAGCCTTTTAAAAGAGAGCTAGAAGAAAAATGGAGAAAGGAAAGAGGGTCTGGATAAGCCATATAACTCATTAAAAGATATAGTAGAAAAAGAAAACAACTCCCTGAAAAACAATTTGTGAATTGGAAAAAGAAAGCAATTCCTTAAAAAAATAAAATTGGCAAAACGGAAAAAAAAAAAATTCCATAGAACAAAACAACTCATTTAAAAACTCAATTGGACAATTATGAAAATATAATATTAATGATAATAAAAAAGTAAATGAAGAAAATCCATTAAAAGTCAGAATTAAACAAATAGAAATGAATGACTTAAGGAGACGCAGAATCAGTCAAGCAAAACCAAAAAAAAAAAAAAAAGAAAAAAATAGAAAAAATGTTAAATACCTACTTGGGAAAACAACAGAACTAGAAAATATATCTAGGACAGATAATCTAAGGATTATTGGACTTCCTGAAAATCATGATGAAAAAAAGAGCCTAGACACTATTTTTCAGGAAATCATCAAAGAGAACTGCACTGAGGTCATAGAATCAGAAGGCAAAATAAATAATTGATCAATCACCTACAGAAAGAGACCCCAAAATTAAAACTCTAAAAAATATTGTGGCCAAATTCCAAAACTATGAGACCAAGGAAAAAATTCTACAAGCAACGAGAAAAAAAAAAAAAATTCAAATACTGAGGAGCCACAATAAGTATTACTCAGGATCTAACAGCATCCACATTAAAGGATCAAAGGTCCTGGAATCTGATGTTCTGAAAGGCTAAGGAATTTGGTACGTAGCCAAGAATAACTTACCCAGCCAACCTGAACATTTTCTTCCAGGGAAGAAGATGGATAGTCATTGAAGTAAGTGAATTCGATTTATTTTTGATGAAAAAAACAGAACTAAATAAAAACTTTGACCTCCAAATATAAGACTCAAGAGAAGCATAAAAAGGTAAAAAGAGCCCTTGAGAACTGTATTTCTGTTATAGGTATACAGGAAGAGTACATGTATAATTTGGTTTTACTGTTATAATATTAAAAAGTATCTAGAGGTAGAAAGGAAATTGTACCAGAAAAAGGGAAAAATGGAGGTACTAAATCTCATGAAAAGGCAAAGGAAACCTATTATATCTGAGGGAAAGAAGGGAGGGGAATTATCATAGTGTGAATCTTACTCTCATCAGAATTGGCTCAAAGAGAAAATATTAGACATATTCGGTTTACAGAGAAATTTCTCCAATCTCATTGAAAAGTGGGAGGGGAAAAGCTAAAAGGGAAAGGGTAGGATAGATAGAAGAGAATATAGAAATTATAGGGGAAAGATTTAAGAAAAAGGGAGGGACTCTAAGGAGGAGGGAGGGAGCCTAAAAAGTGAGAGCTGTGGGAGGCAAGTAGTACTCATAAGTTTAATACTGGGGAAGGGGGGAAGGGGAAAAAGAAAGAGAAAAGCATAATCTGGGGTTAACAAGATAGCAGGAAATACAGAATCAGTAATTTTAACCATAAATATGAAGGGGGTAAACTTCCCCATAAAGTGAAGGCAGATAGCAGACTGGATTAAAAGCCAAAATCCTACAATATGTTGTTTATAAGAAACACACTTGAAGCAGGATGATACATACAGAGTAAAGGTAAAAGCCTGAAGCAGAATCTATTTTGATTCAGGTGAAGTCAGAAAAGCAGGGGTAGCTATCCTCATTTCAGATCAAGCAAAAACAAAAATTAATCTAATTAAAAGAGATAAGGAAGGGCATTATATCTTGCTAAAGGGTAGCATAGAAAATGAAGGAATATCAATACTAAACATATACGTACGAAGTGGTATAACATCTAAATTCCTAAAGGAAAAGTTTAAAAAGTTCCAAGAAGAAATAGACAGCAAAACTATAATAGTGGGAGATCTTAAACTTGCATTCTCAGAACTAGATAAACCACAAAATATATAAAAAAGAAGTTAAAGAGGTAAATAGAACACTAGAAAAGTTAGATATTGTAGATCTTTGGAGAAAACTAAATAGAGAGAGAAAGGAGTACACTTTCTTCTCAGCAGTTCATGGAACATATACAAAAATTGACTATATATTAAAGCATAAAGACCTCAAATTCAAATGAAGAAAGGCAGAAATAGTAAATGCCTTTTCAGATCACTATGTAATATAAATGACATTCAATAAAAAGCCAAGGGAAAAAAGAAGAAAAAGTAATTGGAAACTAAATAATCTCATCCTAAAGAATGAATGGGTGAAACTGCATCTCATAGACACAATTAATAATTTCACTGAAGAAAATGACAATAATGAGGTGACATACCAAAATGTGTGGGATGCAGCCAAAGCAGTAATAAGGGGAAATTTTATATCTCTAGAGGCCTACTTGCATAAAATAGAGAAAGAAAATCATTGAATTAGGCTTACAATTAAAAAAGCTAGAAAGAGTAAATTAAAAACCCCCAAACATTAAACTTGAAATTCTAAAAATAAAAGGAGAGATCAATAAAATTGAAAGTAAAAAAATTAATAAATAAAACAAGAGTTGTTTCTATGGGGAAAAAAAAAACCTATAAAATAGATAAACCCCTTAGTAAATTTGATTAGAAAAAGGAAAGAGGAAAATCACATTGTTAGTCTTATAAATGAAAAGAGAGAACTTTCCACTAATGAAGAGGAAATTAGAGCAATAATTAGGAGTCACTTTGCCCAATTTGATGCCAATAAATTCGATAACTTGAATGAAATGGATGAATACCTTCAAAAATATAGCTTGCCCAGATTAACAGGAAGGAATAAATAAATTGGTTAAATTGTCCAATTTCAGAAAAAGAAATGGAACAAGCTATTAATCAATTCCCTAAGAAAAAAATCCTCAGGCCCAGAAGGATTTACATGTGAGTTCTACCAAACTTTTTTAATTTAATTTCTTTTTTTTTTAAAATTTTTATTTAATTTTATAATTATAACTTTTTTTTTGACAGTACATATGCATGGGTAATTTTTTACAACATTACCCCTTGCACTTACTTCTATTCAGATTTTTTCCCTTCCTCCCCCAACCCCTTCCCCCAGATGGCAGGCAGTCTTATACATGTTAAATATATTACAATAGATACAATATATGTGTGTGTAGAACCGAATTTCTTGTTGCATAGGAAGAATTGGATTCAGAAGGTAAAAATAACAGTTTACACTCATTTCCCAGTATTCCTTTTCTGGATGTAGCTGATTCTGTCCATCATTAATCAATTGGAATTGGATTAGCTCTTCTCTATGTTGAAGATAACCACTTCCATCAGCATACATCCTCGTACAGTATCATTGTTGAAGTGTATAGTGATCTTCTGGTTCTGCTCGTTTCACTTAGCATCAGTTGATGTAAGTCTCTCCAAGCCTCTCTGTATTTCTCCTGTTGGTCATTTCTTACAGAACAATAATATTCCATAACATTCATATACCATAATTTACCCAACCATTCTCCAATTGATGGACATCCATTCATCTTCCAGCTTCTAGCCACTATGAAAAGGGCTGCCACAAACATTTTGGCACATACAGGTCCCTTTCCCTTCTTTAGTATTTCCTTGGGATATAAGCCCAGTAGTAGTATGGCTGGGTCAAAGGGTATGCACATTTTGATAACTTTTTGGGCATATTTCCAGATTGTTCTCCAGAATGGTTGGATTCTTTCACAACTCCACCAACAATGCATCAGTGTCCCAGTTTTCCCACAGCCCCTCCAACATTCATCATTATTTGTTCCTGTCATCTTAGCCAATCTGACAGGTGTGTAATGATATCTCAGAGTTGTCTTAATTTGCATTTCTCTGATCAATAGTGATTTGGAACACTCTTTCCTTTGAGCGGAAATAGTTTTAATTTCATCATCTGAAGAGAAACAATAGGTCTGTTTTGGGGGGGATGGGGCTGGATGGTATTAATGGGCTTCCTCTACAGACTGGGGGTAGGGCAGCAGAGAGTCACTAACAGAACAGCAATGACTGTACTGAGTCTGCGCTCTGAGGCTCTGAGAACTCGCTGAGTCAGTCTAGGTGGGGGTTGGGGTGGCCGGTTTCTGAGAGACGCTGGCTTTCTGGGGTTTTAATCTTCACCTCCAGTGTTTACACCCTCTCTGCTGCTCCTAGCTTGCTGCCAAGACAGAGTATCCACATTGGGGAAAAAGTCTTTTTGCAGAAACGGCAGAGATCGTACCCCTCCGGTCTGAGCTGTGTGAGCTGCCTGTTTCACTCTGGCTTGCCTGCCACCAGTCTGCGCCCAGTCTGATTGACCCGACCCCGAGCAAACACAGATCTTTTCTGGCGACTTTCAAGGATGTCTTCTCTTGGTGATTATTTGTGGATTTCTTTCTGGGTCAAGCATTAAGTCTGAGGCTTGTCATGAAGTAAGTTCTGAGAGAAAACGAGGAGCTCAAGCAGTTGATTGCCTCCACGCCACCATCTTGGCCGGAAGTCGAAGGACCAAACATTTAAAGAACAGTTAACTCCATTGCTATATAAACTATTTGAAAAAATAGGGATTGAAGGAGTCCTAACAAATTCCTTTTATGACACAGACATGATACTGCTACCTAAACTAGGTAGGTTGAAAACAGAGAAAGAAAATTATAGACCAGTCTCTCTAACGAACATTGATGCAAAAATCTTAAATAAAATATTAGCAAAAAGATTACAAAAAATCATCGTCAGGATAATACACTATGACCAAGTAGGATTTATACTAGAATGCAGGGCTGGTTCAAAATTAGGAAAACTATTAACATAATTGACTATCGCAATACCACATTAATAAAAACCATATGATCTTCTTAATAGATGCAGGAAAAGCCTTTGATAAAATCCAACACCCATTCCTATTAAAAACAGTAAAGAGTATAGGAATAAGTGGACTATTTAAAACCATCAGTGAGCATCATATGTAATAGTGATACACTGCTACTATTCCCAATAAAATGAAACAAGGTTGCCCACTATCACCATTATTATTTAGTATTGTATTAGAAATGCTAGTATTGGCAATAAGAAATGAAAAAGAGATTAAAGGAATTAGAGTAAGTAATGAGGAAACCAAATTATCACCGTTTGGTAATGATATGATGGTATGTTAGGATTCTTACAAAGTGCTAAGTCGGTTGTCTAATTTAGCATGGTACTTAACAGTTCTCTATTTCAGAGTTCACACCTTTCACACCTTTATAAGTGCATATAAAAAGACAAGCCCACTGGAAGCTCCAGGAATTCAGAGTCAAGATTCATTCCCATTTCCACCTTTATGCTGGCTGGAGACATTTGGACAAGAGCTCTCAGGTGCCAAGGAGAGAGAAAGGCCTCCAGAAAACTAGCTGATTCCCAAGTTAAGGATATAAGATTTTGGAAGAAACAATAAAGAATTTGGACTTTAACTCCTGGCTTCATTTGGGGTGATTTTTAAAACTGAACTGAAACCAAGGCTGTCTCCAGAAGCTCCCCAATAAATCTCTTCCCAGAGAACAATTACGACTTAGAGAAGAAAACATTACAATGGTATACTTAGAGAAGCCTAGAGATTCTACTAAAAAGTTATTAAAAATAATCCACAACTTTAGCAAAGTTGCATGATACAAAATAAGTCCACATAAATCATCAGCATTTTTATACATCACTAATAAAATCCAACAGCAAGAGATAGAAAGAGAAATTCCATTTAAAATAACTGTCAAAATTATAAAATATTTGGGAATTTATCTCCTAAGAGAAAGGAGTTATATGAGCAAAACTACAAAACACTTTCCAAATATAGTCAAATCTAAACAATTGGAAAAATATTAAGTGCTCTCAGATAGGTTAAGCTAATATAATAAAGATGACAGTACTACCTAAACTAATCTATTTATTTAGTGCTATACAAATCAGACTCCCAAGAAATTATTTTAATGACCTAGCAAAAAACAACAAAATTCATCTGGAAGAGTAAAAGGTCAATAATTTCAAGGGAACTAATGAAAAATAAAATAAAATTAAGGTCTCCTTCAAAATATTATGAAATTGTCCTTAACATAAGCCATTTTCAGTATGTTTCATCATCCAAAACAACATGTTTGAAGAAAAGCCAACAGTGTCAATATATATGTGTCATATGTACAGATAGTGTTTTCACATACCTTATATTTTTAATTTATTTATCATAGTTAATAATGATTTAGTGACTCGAAGGGGTTCTTAAAATAATATTTTCTTATTGTATATAGTGTTTTCTTGGTTCTGCTCATTTCTTCTACATCATTTCTGCAAATCTTTCCTTGCCTAAGATCTTTGAGTTCCTCATTACTTATAGCACAGTAATATTCCATCACAACTATACACCATAATTTGTTCAACCATTTTCCAATTAATGAATATTCATACATTTCCAGTTCTTAGTTACCACAAAGAATTTCACATTTGAAATTATTATCCATTAATTTGCTAGGGTTTTTTTTTCCTCTCTCTAAGAATTTGAGATCATGTGTCTATGACAAACTTCTTAAATATATTCACTATTTGCAGCAATTTGGCTTAGATGGTTAATAATAAGTAAATATTCCCAGGAAGATAAACCAGGTATGTGAGAGAATCAATCCTAATTTTATGGATTGAATAAAACATTCTTAGATTTGGAATACTTTTTCAAATCATGTTATATTAGTATGTTTTTTCCTACTACACACATGCACACATGCATATGTATGCATTTATATGTACACAAAGTAGTTATTTACTTATTTGTAAGTCTTGACTTCTAGAATATTATAGTTATAGTAGTACTTCACAGCCCATTTACCCTGTTTCCCCCCTCCTTGTACAAGGTGAATGTTATGTGTTTACTGAAAGAAAACATAAAATAAATCTAATTGGCCAATTCTCTTAGAGCCCAATGAATCTGACAACAAAAGGAAAAAAAAAGATAAATCTTTCTATTCTTTTTCTCTTATACATAGCGTATGTGAATTCTTCAATTTAATACCTATCATGATAACCTGCATCACTGCCCAAGACAAATCAGATATTTTAAAGTGCTTAGAGCAGCTAATCTTTTTGAGTAATGTGATTAACCATATCAGTAAGATGAAAGAATAACTATAACTCTTTTAACTTGTTAATACAATTCTCAGAAATTATTAAGGAACTTCACAGTAAAATAGATATAATACCCCAACTCTAAAAATGTTGTTTCTATGTTAAATGCTAGAAATAATATTGAAAAAATCTACCAGGTCTTTGGTGATTTATGGTATAGTATCAAATTTTGCATATATGTGTTAAGTTTAAAATAAAATATTAAGATTTTCTTTATAGACACATCAAAATCATTCCCCTTATTTTCTAAGTACCTTCTCATATGAAGTTTAGATGAGCATAAATGTATACATGAATGAAGTAACATTATACATATGAAATCCCTATAGAACATCTACCCTGCTTATAATGGACATAATAACATCTAATATGAAACTTCCCAATATAAGTCTTAAGATCATAGATTTAAAACAGGAAGGGATCCATTCTCTTAATGGCCATTTGCTTGAAACTCATCATTTTACAGATGAAGGAACAGAAGCACAGAAAGGTTAAAAGAGTTGCCCAGTATCTTTGGCATCTTAGGTAAAGTTTGAAGCCAAGACTTCCTGGCCTCCAAATCCATTGCCTTATCCAAGACATCTTGCTTCTTCTTTATCTTTAAAACCTTTGCAATTGAATGGACCAGAGGTTATATGTAATTAAGACATGTTCTGTTTTTATAGTTACTCATTTAAAGGCATCATAAGTTTTTTACTATATAAATTATTGAACCAGTTACCTGAGTTCAAGTTCCTAGTTTACCATTAATTAACCTTAGACAAATAATTTATTCCATTTATGCTAAGGTTCATCTTATCTATAAAGTAGGCAAAATACAATTTGACTTTTCCAACCTCAATAGCGGTACAACTGTGGGAACTCCCTTCTTTTCCACTGCCACTAGAGTCAACTTTGGTGGTAAAGGTGAAGGAAATCATGGATTGATGATTTCTTGCTGGTGATTGTAAAGGAAAAGACAAAGGAAATTCCTGGAAAACACATCAGAAAATATATTCTGAAATCCAGATGTTATACATGCAAATGAACTTTTAGACCATAATTAAAAGATAACATAATGGTAACACAGTTTGTTGGATTCAGGCCCTCATTAACTTTCATATGAACTATTGTAATAACCTAATAATCAGAGTTTTTTTAACTAGTATAAATGTTACTTTCTATACATAATCTTGCTTAATCTTCTCCAATTAGAAATGATTTCTCCAGAATTTGTTTTCATACTGGTTATACTCACTTATACTCTAATTTGAAATATGTATTTCTGTATAACATGGCTTATCTACCCTGTCAACAATTATGAGTTCTTTGAGGTCATAAACTATATTTTTCTTTACAAATAAATACTGTTTTGCAAACAGTATTCACTTAACAAGTATTTGTTTTATAAATAAAATGAAATTAATGAATAAAAGTTATCTGTTCATAATCTCACTTTGTACTTGAAAATTCTCCTATATACTTAGAAAACAGGAAAAAGCTTCACTTATCTACTTTATAAGAATTTAAATATCCTCAAGAATGAAATATAAAAACCTCAACATAAGCCTCTTCCCCTGAGAGTTTGAAAAAATTCAGACATAGAAATATGAGACTGTGTGTGGAAAATGCTGACATGAGTCTTAATACTGCACATAGTTCCTGACAGTTAACTTTATAACTTTTTTCAAAACATAAGTTAAAAGATATTTTCAGGAGTGAATTTTCCAGTTTTTCCCTGACACAGCCATTCTGTAGTCCTATATGTGGTATACTAATTCTTTATTGAAAGTTTAGTATTTATTATTTGAGAAACAAGAATAAACTATCTTTGTCATGACAGATTTACATATTTGAACGATGAGACTATTTAGAGTTGACTGTTAGGGCTTAAAAGGGGTGAGGTTGTGATGAAAGGAATTTTAAAAAACCTTTAAGTAAATTAATAAATAGATCTTGGGTTTAGAGATAAAATGTTAAAAGTCTAGTATCTAAACTACACACACACACACACACACACACACACACACACACACACACACACACACACACCCCTATACATGATGTGCTATATAAACTAGTATCTAATATAACCTCATGTTACAGAAGAGGTGAATGAAGATCCAGAAAAGGTAAATAATACAGTTAGGAATTGAAACTAGGTCCTCTTACTCTAAAAACACTGTTATTCATACTCCCAAGAAAGAAAAATGTTCTGTTAATAGTTGTTAGTACCATCTTTTAGCTACTTGTGAAAAAAATTAATTACAAATTCCATAATTTCTTAGATCATCATGATTTAGGAATTATCTTTGCTTCCAAAGTTTATTATCAGTATATTTACAGTAAGACATCCATGTTCCCCATCCATTAAATTCCATGCTAGTAAGAGACTATGTGTTAATTGTCCTTGTATCTCACCTAGCACTTTTCTAAAATGCTTTGCACATAGTCGGGAAACAGTAGAGTTTTTTAATTGAAATCAATGGAATTATTTTCATTGGATTGGGTCATGATGTAAAACTTCTTTTAAAAATACAAGCCAGGAAATTTCCCCCACTGCACTTTGTATAAGTAGTAGAAATAATTTTCTGCAAACTACCATTAAAATACTGACCTCTGCCTGTCAGTTGTACTTTTGTAGGTATTATTAGTAATGATCCAATTTGTACTAGTTACAGTCAATTGCACAACTAAAGGAACTGTCTCTGGCCCAAGACAAAGTATGCTCAGGTTCCCAAATGAAAACAAGAAGTATGATTTTTTGAAAAAAAATCATCCATTGGATCTCTCCTTGCTAGATAGGTTGAAGAGTTACCTCTGTATGCACAGAGGACAAGAAGACTTTTTTTTTTCCTGTTGGTTGTTAAAGTCACTTGGATTTTGCTCATCTTTTATGTGACTGGTCTTAGTCCAAACTCTGCTGTTATCTTTGTTGTTGGTCCTTCTTTCTTCATCTTGCCAAATGTTTTATTAAAGAGGTCCTAGTAACATTTCTAGAATACTGTCCTTTTATATTCTTTCTAAAATAGGTATATCCCTTGAGAGGATTTCCCCCCAGAATGGGAAGCTACTGGTTTCATTTATCTTTAATTTCTATAATGAGACTGTTCTGTCTTGTTATATAAAATTTAGCCCTGTTAATGAATAGCCTGAAAGGCATGATAATTGGCATATAAAGTGGTGGACTGAAGAAGTGCAGTGGAGCAAAGAACTTCATCACCACTAGACACACCTGTCAATAATTCTGTCCTCCTGGGATGTCCAGACCATAACAACTTGGATGCAGTTCAGCAGGAAGATAGTTGAACTAGACTATTCAGCTTTAAAAAATAACTCTCTTGGGCAGATACCTTGCTGACATAGAGTCATTAATCAATTCTTCTGGTGTTTCCACAGTTTTATTCCAAGTATACCTTTCCCCAGCTTTGAAGCTACTTTTTTTTTTTTTTTCATTTAATTTGCTTTTTTCTCTAGCTGTTTGAATAACCAGTTACCTCTGGTCAAGTTAATTCTACCAGAAAAAGTTAAGTACTTATGTGCAAAGGGCTATGCTAAGTGTTAGGTATATAAAGACAGAAATAAATTAGTTCCTACTCTTAAGAACTGTATATTCTGTTGAATATGTAATTTAACCACAATAAACCACTTTTTTTCCTTGCATTTCAGCTTAAGACCCTTTTCTCCCATTTCATTTCCTCTTAGCCTGTTAATCACCATTGATCTGCTTTTCTTTATATCTATTGGGGAATTTTCAGGATTTTTGGAACAAAGCAAGTTGTTCCTGAACTATAATCTCCATATCTGGCCATTGTGATTTCTGGGGTTTTTTTGTTTTTTTTAGGGTTGAGCTGCTTCCTGTGTCAGTGGATCATGTTGACCAGATCTTCTAGGGAAAATATTTTTTTTTTTGCTTTTTAAATAAATATATATATATATATGTATATATGTGTGTGTGTGTGTGTGTGTGTGTGTGTAGAAGAAATTATGTTCATGAGTGTCTTTCTTTACTTCCTTGTAAATTGTTCTTTTGTTCTCTACTGCTCACCTTTGTTACTTTTTTTTTTCCCCTTCATCCCCTCACCGGACCCCAAGCAGGCTTATAGTTAAGAAAGCATATATTTATATATACATATTTATATATATATATATACATGTTTATATTTATATATATATATATATATGTATATATATATATATACATACACATATATATCACATAAGCCCCTCCCCTCCCACACACACACATACCTTTCCTATCCCTGCTGACTTTTTGCTTTAATTCTGTTTTTTACCTTGCTTTGCTATTACTTAATCTCCCCCTACCCCCATCTTCTTCTCTCACCCTCTGCTTCCCTGTCCCCCCATCCCTCTCCCGTTTCCTAATAGATTTTGAAGAGTGGTATACTCTTCATGGTAGATATGTAGTGTTACCTGTTTAACAATTCTTGATATGAGTAGATTTTCAGAACTGTGAGGCCTCTTCCCCTTTCTAATGTCTCTGTTTATTTTTCCTCAGTACCTCATTTGTATTAATTACTATTTTTACTTTAACTCTGCCCCAATTTTTTTTTGAGCTGCCCTATTGTTGATGTCAATCTTAAACATATGGTATTCATTTCCCATTAAAAATAAATAAATAAACAAACAGTTTGTCCATATTGAGTTCCTAGAAATTTATCTTTGATGTTGGCTCTTAAATATTAAATTTTCTATTGGAATTGGTGATACAAAGTCCTGAAAAATCTGTAGGTTTGTTGAATATCCATTCTTTTCTCATTCAGTATTATAGATAATTTTGCTGGATATGATATTTTTTACTATAGACTTTGTTCTTTTGATTGATAATAGATATGATTCCAGGATCTGCAGTCTTTTTTATTGTAGCTGCTGATAAATTCAATTCTAATTGTAATTTCTAAATGTACAATTCTAATTGTAGCTCCAGCTTATTTGAATTGGTTTTTTGTTTGTTTGTTTCTTGCAAAATTTTCTCTTTGATCTGGGGGTCTCAAAATTTGACAGTAATGTTATGTGTTTCCACAGAAAATCTCTTGTTGATGTGATATGATGATGGGTGGATTTTTTTTTTTTCTATTTCCACTTTTTCCTCCTGTTCTATCACTCCAGGACAAATTTCTTGCATTATTTCTTGAATTATTATGTCAAGGACCCTTTTTTGATTGCAACTTTTAGTCAATCCAATTATTGTTATATTTTCTCTTCTTGATCTCTTCTCCAGATCTGTCACTTTTCTTATAAAATGTTTCACATTCTGGTCTATTTTTTCATTCTTTATAAATCTGTTATTTCTTGGTGTCTCATAGCATCACTGACTTTCCCTTTCCTAATTTCAATTTTCAAAGTTATTTTCATTTTTGAGACTCTTTATCTTCTTTTCTGGTTGGTTAACTTTTTTTCTCATAATCTTCTTGCTTTTCTTGGATGGTTTTTATTTCATTTTAGTTTTAGTTTTTCCTCAATGTCTCTCATTTTTAATTTTTTGAATTCTATAAATTCTCTCTGGGCAGAGAACCATTTCACATTACTCCGTGGGGTAAAAGCTTTTCTTCCTTCAGGATCCTCCTCTGAAGATGAACTCTGTTCTTTCTTGTTCCCAGAATAGGTTTCTGTGGTGGGTTTTGTTTTGTTTTGTTTTGTTTTTGTTTATTTACTTCTTTACTAGTTCATTAAAAAAAATATATATATATTCGTATAAGTACCTCTAATACTGGGGTGGGGAGATTGGTGCCTCTGGCTTCACTTCAGCTCTCCCCTCTGACCAGGAACCCCAAATCAAGAGCTCCATTTTCATCAAGAGCAGGTAGCCAGCAGTGTCCCTGTCCCACTACTTCTGCATTCATCCAATGCTAGTTCCTTCTCTTCCAGTGCCATGTCCTTTTTTTGTTTGTTTGTTTAAATTTTATTTATTTATAATTTTTTTGACATTATATATGCATGAGTAATTTTTTTAGTAACATTATCACTTGTATTCATTTTTCCAAATTATCCCCTCCCTCCCTCCACCCCCTCCCCCTGATGACAGGCAATCCTATAAATTTTACATGTGTTACAGTATAACCTAGATACAATACATGTGTGTAAATACCATTTTCTTGTTGCACATTGAATATTAGATTCCGAAGGTATAAGTAACCTGGGTAGATAGACAGTAGTTCTGACAGTTTACATTCACTTCCCAGTGTTCCTTCTTTGGGTGTAGTTGTCTCTGTCTATCATTGATCAACTGGAAGTGAGTTGGATCTTCTCCATGTTGAAGATATCCACCTCCATCAGAATACATCTTCATACAACATTGAAGTGTACAGCGATCTTCTAGTTCTATTCATTTCACATAGCATCAGTTGATGTAAGTCTCTCCAAGCCTCTCTGTATTCCTCCTGCTGGTCATTTCTTACAGAGCAATAATATTCCATAACCTTCATATACCATAATTTACCCAACCATTCTCCAATTGATGGACATCTATTCATCTTTCAGTTTCTAGCTACAACAAAAAAGAGCTGCCACAAACATTTTAGCACATACAGGTCCCTTTCCGCTCTTTAGCATTTCTTTGGGATATAAGCCCAATAGCAGCAATGCTGGATCAAAGGGTATGCACAGTTTGATAACTTTTTGGGCATAGTTCCAAATTACTCTCCAGAATGGCTGGATTCTTTCACAACTCCACCAACAATGCATCAGGGTCCCAGTTTTCCCACATCCCCTCCAACATTCATCATTATCTTTTCCTGTCATCTTAGCCAATCTGACAGGTGTGTAGTGGTATCTCAGAGTTGTCTTAATTTGCATTCCTCTGATCAGTAATGATTTGGAACACTCTTTCATATGAGTGGATATAGTTTCAGTTTCATCATCTGAGAATTGTCTGTTCATATCCTTTGACCATTTAACAATTGGGGAATGGTTAGATTTCTTACAAATTAGGGTCAGTTCTCTATATATTTTGGAAATAAGACCTTTATCAGAACCTTTAGCTGTAAAAATATTTTCCCAATTTGTTACTTCCCTTCTAATCTTATTTGCATTAGTATTGTTTGTACAGAAACTTTTTAGTTTGATGTAATCAAAATGTTCTATTTTGTGATCAATAATGATCTCTAGTTCTCCTCTGGTCATAAATTCCTTCCTCCTCCACAGGTCTGAGAGGTAGACTATTCTCTGTTCCTCTAATCTATTTATGATCTCATTCTTTATGCCTAAATCATGAACCCATTTTGATCTTATCTTGGTATATGGTGTTAAGTGTGGATCCATATCTAATTTCTGCCATACTAATTTCCAGTTTTCCCAACAGTTTTTTCCAAATAATGAATTTTTGTCCCTAATGTTGGTATCTTTGGGTTTGTCAAAGACTAGATTGCTATAGATGTACCCTTTTTTGTCCTTTGTATCCAATCTGTTCCACTGATCGACTGGTCTATTTCTTAGCCAATACCAAATGGTTTTGGTGACTGCTGCTATATAGTATAGCTTTAGATCAGGTACACCTAGACCACTTTCATCTGACTTTTTTTTCATTAGTTCCCTTGCAATTCTCGACCTTTTATTCTTCTATATGAATTTTGTTGTTATTTTTTCTAGGTCATTAAAATAGTTTCTTGGGAGTCTGATTGGTATAGCACTAAATAAATAGATTAGTTTGGGGAGCATTGTCATCTTTATTATATTCTCTCGGCCTATCCAAGACCAGTGCCATGTCCTTGCAGCACAGCTGGGCCTGGCATTCCTAATCAGTGGAGGTTACCTCAGTCTGAATTTAGGACTCCACAAACAATTCTGGAAGTTAAAGTTTCTGTGGTTTTTGTGGAGTCTTCAGCCACCCCCAGCCCCAGGGCTCCCCACTTGGTGTTTTTTAATCCCAGGCACCTGGTCTTCTGATCTCAAATTTTCAAATTTTCTTGGGTTGTATCAGGAGGACCTTGTTCTACCCCAAGACTCCCTGATTTTCACTTGTCTGTGTTTGCCCTGAGGTGCAAATTTGTTTTATTTATGGGGAAAATCTGGAGGGTTTGAAATTTACCAACCTATTACACCATCTTCCCGCAATCCTTCCCAGCAATGTTTTATATTTTTAAAAAAATGTTGAGTACCAGATTCTCTCCCTTCTTCTTCACTCCAACCCCCTTTAAGAATGCACATATGAAGTTATGCAGAACATTTATATGTTGTGAAAGGAAACATAGATATCCTCAGCCCCCGCCCCCTAAAAAAACCAAAAAAACCCTTCAATAAGAGTAAAGTAAAAACAGAGAGAAAGAATGCTTCAATCTTTATTTAGACACAATCAGTTCTTTCTCTGGGTATGGATAGCATTTTTTATCATAAATCCTTCAGAGTAGTCTTGGGTCATTGTATTACTAAGAATAGCAAAATCATTCACATCTGATCATCCCACAACATTGCTATTACTTTGTACTTTGCTTGAGTTCATGGAGAATTTCCCAGGTTTTCTGACAGCATCCTGCTCATCATTTCCCATAGAACAATAATATTCCATCATAATCACATGCCACAATTTATTTAGCCATTTCCCAGTTTATCGGTATCCCCTCAATTTCCAATTTTTTGCCCTGAGAAAATTGCTGTTATAAATAATTTTGTATATAGAGTATTTATCATTTTTTAAAAATCTCTTTTGGGATTTATGCCTAATGGTGGTATTGTTTGGTCAAAGGATATGCATTATTTTATAGCCCTTTAGGCATATTTCATATTTTTTGAACATTTATCAATTGGAGAATGGCTCTTTTTTTTTTAAATAAATTTGACTCAGTTCCCTGTATATTTAAGAAATGAGGCCTTTATCAAAGAAACTTGCTTCAAAATTCTTTTCAAATTACTGTTGCTAACTGAATTTCTCCCTTATTTATTCTATTCTATTCTCTCTCTTCTTTTACTCTGACCATTCCCTCCTCCAATATACCTTCTTTTCTACCACCTTGTCCCCTTTCCATAGGCCTTCCCCTCCTATTTTCCTACAGGGAAAGATAAATTTCTATAACTTCTATAACTTTCTATAACTTCTATAAGTATATTGTATGTTATTTCCTCTTTGAACCAATTACTTATTTCCCTTCCTCTTCCCCTCCATTGTAAAGGTTTTTTGTTGCCTCTTTTATGGCAGATAATTTACACCATTCCACCTTTCATTTTCTATTTCTCCCAAAACATTATTCTGTCATTTTTTGATTTCATCATTTTTAAAAGGTATTATCTCTTTATTTTCAATCATACCTGTGCCTTCTGTGTGTGTATATATATATATATGTATATATATATGTATGTATGTATTCCTTCTATAATTCCATAACAATGAGAAAGTTCTAATGAGTTATAAAAATCATCTTCCCATGTGGAAATGTAAACAGATAAACCATATAGTCCCTTATGATATAACTTTCCTTATTTTCTCCTTATGCTTCTTCTGGGTCCTTTATTTGACAATCATATTTTTATTAGCTCAGAAATTTTCATTATGAATGCTTGAACATCCTTTATTTCATTGAATGACCGCCTTTTACAAACTTGAAGGATTATTCTCAGTTTTGCTGGGTAGATGATTCTTAATTGTCATCTTAGCTCAATTGTTTTCTAGAATATCATATTCTAAACTATCTAGTCTTAATGTAGAAGCTGCTAAATCTTGTATTATCCTGATTGTGGCATTATAATCCTTCAGTTGTTTCTTTCTGGGTTCTTATAATATTTTCTCCTTAACCTGGGAGCAATGAAATTCGGCTATGATATTTGAGTTTTCACTTGGAGATCTTTTTCAGGAAGTGATTGGTGAATTTGTTTAGTTTCCTGTTTTGCCCTCTGATTCTAAAATATTTGGGAAGTTTTGTTAAATTTCTTGAAATATTTTTCCCATCATGCCTTTCTGGTAGTCTGCTAATTCTTAAACTCTTGGTCCTCAATTTTTATAGTAAGTTAGCTTTTTTGTTTGTTTGTTTTGTTTTTTTTTTTCCTTAATGAGATTTTTCATGTTGTCTTTTAGCTTTTTATTCTTTTGACTTTTTAAAAATTATTCCTTGATGTCTCATGGAGTCATTAGTTTTCACTTGCCCAGTTTCAATTTTTGATCTGTTTTTTGTTTTGTTTTGTTTTGTTTTTGCTGAGGCAGTTGGGGTTAAGTGACTTGCCCAGAGTCACACAGCTAGGAAGTGTTATGTGTCTGAGCCAAGATTTGAATTCATTTCTACTGACCTCAGGGCTGGTGCTCTATCCACTGCACTACCTAGCTGCCCCACCCAGTTTCAATTTTTAAGGAATTATTTTCTTCATTAATTTTTGTGCCTCATTTACCAAATTCTTTTTTATAATTTTCTTGCATTGCTTTCATTTTTCTTAATTTTTTTTCTCTACCACTATTATTTGATTTTAAAATCCTTTTTCAGGGTGGGGTTTCAGGGTTTAAAAAAATTTTTTTTGGCTCTTAAAGAAATTCTTCTTGGGCTTGTGTCCAGTATACATTTTTCTTTGAGGTTTTGTTTATAGATATCTTCATATAATTTTTCTTCTTCTGAGTTTTTGTTTTGAGTTATCCTGTCACTTTAGAAGCTCTTTATGCTCAAGTTCTTTATTATTGTTTGATCATTTTTCTAAATTATTTCTTGATTCTGAGCTTTATGTTAGAATTACATTTTTCTCACTTCTTTGCTTACTTTTCATTTTCCTGAGCATCATACTTTTTTAATCTACTGTTTCCCAGCTAGTTCTGAGGTTTTGTTAGTTTTTGGTGCTTCCATGGGAGGTCTTTTTTTTTTTTTTTTTTTTGGCAAAGGTGTAGTCATTACTTTTCTGGATTGAATTCTGGACTGGGTTCTGATCCTTAATCTGGAAGGGACCTTGCTTATGACCACAAGTGCTCTAATACTCTTATCTCTGCCCTGGAATTACTAACTGAAACTAGGGCCTCTGCTCTCTCTGTAACCTTAAATTTTGTAGTAGGCAATAGAATTGGGACCCATTCTTCTGCCCCGTTGCCACATTGGGTCCCTTATAATTTCTTTATGACTCGTTGGCCAATCTTCTTACTTTCTTCAAGTGAGATAAACAAACAAACAAAAAAAAAAAGAAAAAAAAACAGTTACTGCTGCTGCTTCCAAAGGCCATCCCAGTATGTGATGTTACTTTGTTCTCTGGGTCACCTCAGCATCACAAAGCTCTTCTTTAGTGTCCAGTTTTGAAGTAGACAAATTTCTTAGCCCCAAACTATTGTTAGCAATACCACTCCAGAATTTGCTTTGAGAGGTTATTTTTAAATTGCTTAGAGGGGAAATTTTAGTGAGTTCAACTAGAAGGAGCCTTCTGCTCTAACATCTTATTTCTGCCTTTGGTTTAGTATTTTAAACTTACATAGATACA
Source organism: Sminthopsis crassicaudata (assembly GCF_048593235.1). Taxonomy (NCBI): domain Eukaryota; kingdom Metazoa; phylum Chordata; class Mammalia; order Dasyuromorphia; family Dasyuridae; genus Sminthopsis; species Sminthopsis crassicaudata. Next base: position 264,961,689 of record NC_133618.1, on the reverse strand, counting down.
AACCAATTTTTTTTAGTGATTTTTATTTGTTTAAATTCTGAGTTTTGTTATCACATAATTCAGCTTAGTAGATTTTAATAATTTTATTTTTCCCTTTGTTGTGAATTTTTCCACTTTAATATTTCTAATTTTGCTTTTGTTCAAACCATTTTTAAAAATTGAATTAGCTATGCTTTATCTGTTTTATTAGTCTTACTTTATTTTAAAAAGTTTACTTGATCAGTTTTGAAAATTTATTATTTTGTACTTATTTAAATGTTTAAAGAAATACCTTTGTTATTTTTCTAGAGTTTTTAAAAGTTTCTTAACTAAATAGCCATTTTTTTTTCTTCTGTTAACATAAATGATCAGTCATACACATTTTCCTCCTTAATTTTTATCATTTCTCTAGTTTGGTCTTTGATTTGTTAATTGTGAAATTTCTTCGTACATATATGCAGCTTTGGTTTATTTTTAAATTATAATTTTGTCACATTATCATATATAATCCATGTTTAAGATTTCTTCTTTTTGTCATGACTTGCAGTTTTGCTAATTAGTCACTTTCTTCAATTTTTTTAAATTGAAACAGTAAAGTGAACAGATCTTGGAGAACAATTTATTCAGTAATGATACTGTAAAGACAAACAACTAAAGAAACTCTGCCTAAAGTGCTTAAGAATTTTGTGTCATTCAATGACCAACCACAATTGCATTTTTATTTTTGTAATTCCTCTCTTTAATATAGTGCCTTAAACACTGGAGGTACTTAAAAAATATCTATTGAATTGAGATTATTTGGATTCAACATGTTGTAAGCATTGTTGATATAGGAAATAACTTGAACAGTAGCATAAATATGGGAAGCTTTTCGGCATGTATTCAGAATGTATGTCCTCTCTCACTGAGGAAGCAAAAATAATATAATTTCTCTACATTAATTCAGAATAGATACATTTTATTCAGTAAGTTTTTATTACATTGTGTCTTCATTCAATCTTCAATGGGCATGAACTTTTACTTATTTAAAATTAAAGATCAAATGCTTTTTTTGGATGATTTTTTTTTAAATGCAACCTCATTATAGTGTATTATAAATTGTACAGAATTCTTTCACTTAATAAAACCATAAAGAATTATAGATGTGTATCATTATTAAGTAGCTCACTAAATTTATAAAGTACTTTAAGATTTGCACAGCACATTGCAAATATTATCTCACTTAGTCCTCACAACCATCCTGAAAGGGAAACATTATTACCATCTCCATTTTACAGATGAGGAAGCTAAGACAGATAGATGTTAAGTGATTTGCCCAGTTACACAGCTAGTTCCTGTCTGAGTTCTGATTTGAACTCAAGCCTTCCCAACTCCAGATCTAGTACTCTATCCTCTATGTCATTTAATTGTCTGCATTATTATTCTTTGTAATTTTTTCTATTAGAGACTCCAACTTTCTGACAGCATAGCTACTTTGCTAGATGCTAAAGGGTATAGTACAAAAATGAGATATTTCCTACTCTCAGAGATATTACTGAAAGACTACTGGGGAATAGAAAATATACTCAAGCAAATATAAAATAAAAGTACTTTACAATGTAATTCTAAGATTAAAAGTACTATTTAGTTTTTTTCATGTTTAAATAATTTAATTTTCTCCAGTTACATGTAAAACTATTTTTTTACATTTAGTTTGATTCTTTCCCCTCTTTCTTCCCCCACCCATTATGAAGTTATGCAAAACATTGCCATAAAAGTCGTATTGTAAAAAAAAACATAGAACTCCACCCAAAAAATCCCTCAAGAAAAATAAAATAAAATAAAAAATATGAATCAGTCTGTAGTCAGATACAATCAATTCTTTCTCTGAGTATGGACAGCATTTTATCATAAGTCCTTCAGAGTAGTCTTGGATCATTGTATTGCTGAGAAGAACAAAGTCGTTCACAGCTACTCATCCCACAACATTTCTATTATGTTGTATAGTACATTTTACTTTGCTTGAATTTTTGGCAGATTTTCCCAGCTTTGTTTGTTTGTTTGTTTGGGGTTTTTTTTTTTGATAGTTTCCTGTTCATTTCTCATAGAACAATAATATTCCATCATAACCACATACTGTAATTTATTTATATATTCCCCATTTAATGGGCATCCCCTTAATTTCCAGTTCTTTGCCCTGAGAAAAGAACTTCTATAAGCATTTTTGTACATATAAATTCTCCTTTAAAAAAAAATCTCTTTTTAAGGATTCATCTCTAGTAATGGCATTGTTAGGTCAAAGAATATGCATGATTTTATAATTTTTGGGGTATGGTTCATAATTTTTTATCATTTATCAATTGGGGAATGCCTCTTAGTTGTTTTTTTTTCATAACTTTAGCTCATTTAAGAAATGAGACCTTTATCAGAGAAATTCTTTTCAAAATTACTATTGCTAATTGTATTTTGCCCTCCCTGTCTGGCTCTGGATCTGTTTCTGTATTTTTCCTTTAACTGTGTCCCTGATCAAAAGTATTTTGCATCTGTGACACAGAGAGGGAAGGTGGAATATTGGAAGCCACTTAGAAGGCCACTTTGCCTAAAATAGTACACATAAGAGACAAATGTAAAATAAAAGTGGAAAGGTAAGTTAAAACTAAGTTCTGAAGGAATTTAATTTGCAGAGTGAGGAGTTTCCATTTTTTAATTAAAGACAGAGAAAGCCATTAAGATTTTTCAGGGAGGAGGATAGACTGACAGTCAGATACTTGTTTTAGGAATATCAGTTTGGCAGCTGTGTGGAGGACACATTGGAGAGGAGAGAATGAAGGATACCAATTAGGAGGATATTGAAGAAATACAAGTGAAAGGTGATGAGAATCTGAACTAAAGGTATAAACTGAATGGAGAGAAAAACAGAAATGTAAGCTATGTGGATCTCTGATGGCTACAATCCAGATTTTCTATCATCTATTGGGCTAAATAAATTATGGCCTTGGTTTTTGAGTAGCCTTTCTATGGGTATGGTAAAAATGAATCAAAGATTACAATGCTATTTATATTCAGTCACATTTTTCTTTACAGATGGGAGATTTTTACTAAAATAGTATACATAAGTAAAACTAGTGACTCAAAAACTTGATGCTTTTTTGGTGGTCTTTTTCAATGGGGTTGGTTTTGTTTTTTTTTTTCCCTTTGAAGCCACCTCCAACATTCCTAAATGGATTTTCAGTGGCCTAACTTCTGACTCAGAATGTGCTTCTTAAAGAGACATTTAATATGAAAATGCCAGTTTGTACTAGAGATTGAATTTTTAAAGAAATCTAACCAGTAAGTTTTGGAACAAAGTCACATGATTTCCATTTTAGAATACATAATTCTTAAAGGGATAATTTTTGGCATAATATCAGAATTGTTATGTGACTTTTTCCCCCTGATGAGATTCTAATTTTTTTTTTCCTTCCTCTTATTTTTCAGCTTTCTAAGAAGTATGGTGTTAATATCTGTGGAGAAGGTGGGGAATATGAAACATTCACTTTGGATTGCCCTCTATTTAAGAAGAAAGTAGTTGTGTAAGATATAATTTCAGTATTTTCTTCTTTTTTCTTAAATTTTAGTGATGGAAACAATTTAACATTGAGCTTGAGGCAACTTTTGTTAGTAGAAGTAGAACATGTCCTCTAAGTTCACAAACACTCAATTTGCTTAATACTGCAAAGTCCTCTGAATACCTAAATCAATACCTGACAAGATGAGACCTTCATAGAATGCTATAAACTTTTTAGACATTGCACTTTCGTTTACTTGCTGATTATGGCCTGCAGTAAAACTGGTACCTACACACTGACACTTTTATCTTTTCATGAAGTGTGAATTGCCTGTATTATTTATCTTTCATTATAGCTACATTTGATAAACTGCCACATCAGTAGCCTGTGGGCTCCATTAATTCCATCTTTTTCCCCCTTTTTTTGGCTTTAGCAACTTGGAATACTAATACTAAAAACTTTCCTTCAATTACTTGGAATGTTTTCATATCTTAAGTTTGCTTTAAGTTTCTCAAATATACTCAAAATAATATTTCTTTTCTAAAATTAATAAAAATGTGATAAATGAAGGCATGTTGTTCATTTTGATTTTTCCCATGTTGTATATAATGTAGTTCTTCCCATGTATTAAAAGAAACACATAGGGAGAAGTATAACTATTTCTTATATAATATATACTTCTCCCTAGAAAGAATTGTCAGAATCATACTTGATTTTCAGAAACACAACTAACTAAAAGTTTATATTAGTTTAATTGAATTGATCCAATTTATTTTTAATATAGTTTACTATTTTGTACATGCCTTTTTAACTGTATACCAATATTGAGACATGAAATTCTGTGTAAGGATTTAGAAAATGTCTCAGATAAATACATTACAGAGTTTTCTTCACCTTTGTGTTTTCTTTACCATTGAGCAAGATTAATGAAAAACATTATGATGAAAATGGAAAAACTAATTGGGGTTTCTTAAATTCTTGAGTCATTTTTTAAATGCTACTCTGTGCCAGGTTTTGCCCTAGATAGGGATAAGACTTGTATACATGTGAGAAGTACCATAAAAGTGGTACCAGTGAAGTATAGCAAAAGTTGAAAGGAAGGAGTATTTACTTCTGGCTCATTAGAATGGGATACATAGAGAATGTATTTTGTGAGCTCTTTTTTTGTATTATATTTATTATTGAAACAGTTTAGCAATATAGAAATTTAGTGGGTTACATTGAAAGAAAATAATTGTTGAATCAATAATATTTGGTGATTTCAAAAATAGATTTATATAACTTAAAATGTTGTGAAGGATTCATATGTTAGCATGGTTCTAGACATACTGGGCAGAGATTGTAATAGCAAAAAGAGAAATTGCTAAATAATTTGCTTTTTTTCTGTCGCTTGAATACTATAATTTCTCCTCTTCTCCTACTACTTCCTTATGTATTTACTTGTAATTCATGCAAGATATTTAAGAAGTGAATATTGATTTCCAAACTGGTACTAACACTGATTTTAGCTACTGATCTATATCTACTATTTTGATAAGAATTTGGAAGAGGAGAAATTAAATAAAATCTCAATTTTATCTCACAGATCCTGTGATATAAAAAATGTACATGTATTCCCTATAATTTGTCAATAGGTCGTAGGCCAAGTCCCATTTGGTTATTGTTTGGGTTCTGATGGACTCAGGTTGAATGTAAATATCAGTCATTTCTGTTTTGGCCAGAACCCTTGAGGGTCTTCACTTCCCACATTCATGGCGGGGGGTGTCCTAGATGAAATTGCTTCCTGTTTCAATTGTTACTTAGCCTTCATCACAGAATGGGTGTAGCCTCAATCAATCTCCTATAGACCTTGGCTTAAAAAGGCCAAGTCTCCCATTGCCTCCTGGGCCATCTCCAATTGTCCTTATTTATATCTGGCCACTGGACCCAGATGGCTCTGGAGGGGAAACTAAAGCAATTGATCTTGCCAAGCCCTTCCTCATTTAAATTCACTTTCATGCATAGCAGCACCTTCCTGATATCATGGTCATCCTTCCAGAGTGAAGGACAAACAACTTTGGCCAATGTAAAGTGACTTAAGTTGGGTAATGTCTATGCGCTGTTAATAATTTTAATTTTTTTTTACCACTGTCACTTTCCATCTTATTTTGAAATAAAGAAAAACATTGAAGAAGAATTGATAGACCTTATCTGATATCATAGGCCAGATACCACATTCATAGTCCCTGACTTCTCTAGCAAGAGAAGAATATGTTTTACTATTGGCTCATTTTTATCGTTTCACCATTACAGTTAATTAGAGGTTAGGTGCCAATTGGTGGTGTGTTTTTTTCTTATGTTTTTGTATTCTTTGTATTGTATCAGATTCCTTATTCTCTTTTCTTAATCCTATATCAGTTAATCAAGTCTTTTTCAGATTTCTCAGGATTCTTCATGTTCATCATTTCTTCATCATACCTATAAAATTGCATTATATTCACATAAAATAATTTCATCAACCATTCCCCAGTTGATTGATACCTACCTTGGTTCTAGCTTCTTATTAGAACAAAAGAATTATTATTATCATTATTCTGTTTTCTCTTTTTTATCTCCTTGAAATCTGTGGCTGGAAGTGAGATCTCTGATTCAAGCAGTATGAACAGTAATGACTTTTCTCCCACATGATTCAAATTGTTTAACAGAATGTCTGGAACAATTCTCAAAACTATCAACAGCAAAATAATGTGCCTGTCTTACCATAACCATCTTTATATTAAATATTAATATCTTTATTTTCCTTAACATGGAATGTTGTCAGGTGATGCGTCACAGAAATAATTTTTATTTTAACAGTGATTTGGGGTAGTCTTTCATATCATTGTCAATAGTTTTTAATTCTTTCAAAATCTGTTTCTGTCCTTTGAAAAGATTTATTTATTTTGTGTGATTTCTTACTCTTATGTCTCTAAATTGTATATATGATGACCTTGGACAAGTCACCTAACTTCTCAGTACTCTATTAACTAAGACTTTAAGTTATAGAAAAAGTTGTAATCTGGAGTAATAGAGACAGTTTTCTCACCCTAGAATTTTTTTACTAATTAAATCACAACTCCAGTCTCTTTTCTTAGGTTAGATTTTATATCTAGCTGGAGATAATTTTAGTATGGTATGTTGATCTAAATCTAATTTCTTCCAAACTCCTTTCCATTTTTCCTAGCAAGTCTTGGCAAATAAAGAATCCTTCTTCAAAAATTCCTTTTCAAATGCCTGTTCACAGTATGAAAAGACCAGAAAGGTATTTTATAATAGACTAAAGCAGAAAATGAAAACATTTCAAAGGTCAATAGAAACTATTGATAACAATTATTCAATTTAAGAAAAATTTAATACCTACTATTTCCACAACATACTTAGATATTAGATAAATTGATATTTTAAATAGATATCATTCAGATTTTGGGACATTTGGAGATTTTTAAAAATTTAATATTAACCATGCTTGCAAACATACTGCTTCAAGATTCAAGATTCAAAACCAGAATTGTATTATAGAAGCTCTTTGTAAATAAGAATGATTTCTGAAATTATGAAAGCATTATGACTAAAACATTTTGATATATTCCCTTGATATAAATCACTATATATTGTTATTCTTTTCAAGATTAGACTTTCAGTTCCTAAAATATATTCTGTTTTGTTTCAGAAATATGGCAGTAAGAAAGAGTTTTTCATTCTAGTGCTCAACTGGAGCACCAGATATGATTAAGCCCAAAGGATTATTCCTTAATTATTTGTTCTCTTTTACCTTTTAATTTTTTTTTTATCTTTTAAAAGATATATGAACAATGCACCTTTTTAGTCAACAAAGTTTAGATAATTAATGTTGATATGAATAAGGAATCACTCAACTTTTTAAATCCTATTTCCTAAGGCAAAATATGTCTCTGGGAAGAGTTGAAGGAAATATTTTTGGCAGAAATGTTCATGGTTATAACATTTTTAAATTTGGGGAATTACCTTCATTCTTGTATTGTGGGATATATGTAGGTCCTTACAGGTTAATATTACAAAAAACATTTAGTAAATATTCACTTTTTTTCCTAATATGTTCCCATAACTATTATTATTTCTGATTTTAAACTGGACAGAGTAAGTTGGAAACTTGCCTAAAATGATAAAATGTAGCGAGCTGTCGTCTCCAGAAACTGCCGAATCGCTCTCTGGGAAGAGATCTGCTGTGTCAACTCAAATCTCTTGGACAGATTCTTCTTCCTGTAGTGAACTGTTGTCTCCAGGCAGTTGCTGTTAACTCTTGTCCAGAGAAGTTACTTCCCTTTCTGCAGAGAGCCCCGTCAAGCCTGATTTAGTGCAGAGCCTTTTCCTATCTCTGGAGTGGTGTCCTCTTTTATCCTCCCAGAGAATGGGCGTGGGATAATGCAAGGGTTTCTGGGAAGAAGTACTCCAACCAATGAGCTTGCTCCTCTAATCAAGTCAACCTGAGTTCTCACCTTGTAATTGTCCAGACAACCTGAATTCTCACCTTGTCATTGTCCAGACAACCTGAGTTCTCACCAAGTAATCCTAACATCTCCCCCTTTCTTTTGATTTAGAACATAGGACAGTCATGACCTTGAAACATAAATCCATCAATATGGGAGGTATTACACATAATTACATAAATTACATAAGCACATAGTAACATAGTAACATAATACATGCTAGAAGTATATAACAAATAACATGATCAAATAATCATAAATTGAGAATTTATAAATGTCCATAAGTCCAATGTCCATTAGTCTCATCTTGTGTTAGGAAGTCCAATGATTCCTGCTGGTTTTAAAGTTCTTTAACAGTCTTTTTATTAGCCATGCTCTTTCGGTGTAAGATGTTTCTTAGATCTCCTCCTTTATTTTGAGGTCTTTCTCTTTTTCTGTCTCTCTCTGATGGACAAGGCGAATATGACTCGTTGGCACCCATCTGATTCCTTCTCCTGCTGAAGAAATACAAGCAGACCCTCTCCCTCAGGCAGTTAACCTATCTGGTACCTTCCATTTGCCACTTTCTGGATCTCTCCACATCACCTGGCGATTATCTAAGGACAGTGGAGCTGCTCGCACTGGACACTGCCCTTCTGGTGGGTTATAAAACCTGTCTGCCGGAGCCAGTGCATCTTTGTCAAAAATTAGAAAATTAATGATATAGAGAACTAAATTTAGAAGTTCTCTAGGGTTACCTGTGGCTCTCCCCTTCTTTTGTTTTTGGAGGAGTGTCTTAATATCTCTGTTTCTTCTCTCTACTATTGCCTGCCCTTGAGGATTAAAGGGTATGTCCGTGGTATGTAAAATCTTATACTGTGCACAAAAGTGTGTAAAATGTTTGGACGTATATGCAGGTCCATTGTCTGTTTTTATTGCTTGTGGCATACCCATAATTGCAAATGCTTGTATAAGGAATTCAGTGACCACTCGGGCTGTCTCTTTTGCTGCTGGCATTGCAAATGTGAATCCTGAAAAGGTGTCTACCACGACATGAATAAAAGATAGAAGACCAAAAGATTTATAATGGGTCACATCCATTTGCCACATTTCATTGGGTCTCAAACCACGAGGATTCTTCCCTGGAGGGAGTGTAGGAGCGTGGAAAGGAAGACAAGCTGTACAGCTTTTTATTATGATCCTAGCTTCCTCTCTTGTGATTCCAAATTGTAAATGTAAAGCTCGAGCAGCCTGATGATATTTAAAATGAGATTCTTGTGCTTCCTGAAATAAAGGACTACTGGCTAACATGGTTAGAAGACTATCTGCCTTTGAATTTCCATCAAAAATGGGACCTGGAAGTCCATTATGTGAGTGGACATGCAAGATATAAATCTTGCCTGGATGTTTTCTCACTTGCTCTTGAAGTTCCTTAAAGAGCTGATAAATATTGGAGGCTGCAAATTTTATTTGGGCTGTGGCAATTCTTTGTACTACACCTACTGAATAGGCTGAATCAGTAATTATATTTACGTCTCCTGGGTAATAAGTAAGAGCTAGCATGATAGCAAATAATTCATTCTGTTGAGTGGACTGAAAAGGAGTCCTGACTACTCTCTTTATGGTTAAATTATGAGAGTATACAGCACAAATATTTTCTTTGGAGGCGTCTGTAAAGATTGTTGGTCCTTTAAGAGGAACCTTAGAAACCTTTTCTTCAAAGATCCATCGCCAATTATGTAGTAGCCGGGTTATCTTTAATGGAGATCCATGTGCAAAATTTGGAGCGGTGGCCAATAAAATTTGCCATTCTGGGATGGTCTCACAGCATACATTAATTTGCGCGTTAGTATAGAATGTGTATATTTTTTCAGGACTTATTCCAGATAATTGTGTTACTCTCTTAATAGCCTTTAATAAAATCCTAGCCACAAGCACTGGGTAAGGAGTAAGGCTTTGGTTCTGGTTGTGCTGGGAGGTTCACCCACTCAATCACACTGTCTCCTTGATGAAGGACTGCTGTGGGTGCCTCTTTTGTAGCAAAAACTGATATTTCCAAGGGTTTTTGAGTGACTCTTTCAACCACATTGGATAAAGCCAGTTCAACTTCTCTCAAAGCCTCTTGTGCTTCTTTTGTAAGCTGGCGTGGTGAATTTAAAGCACTGTCTCCCCTTAAAATGTCATATAGAGGTTGTAGTTGATTGGTAGTTAAGCCTAATACTGGACGCATCCATTGGATATCTCCTATTAATTTTTGAAAGTCATTTAAGGTGTTCAACTTCTCTGTTCTTAAAGAAAGCTTTTGTACTGAGTGTCTTAGGATATACTTCATATCCTAAATATTGAAAAGGAGCATGTCTTTGAATTTTTTCTGTAGCTATATGCAGTTTGTAGTACTTTAGTGTTTCCATGGTCTTTTGTAGACATGCTTCTAACATTTGTTCCTCAGGTGCACATCCCAAAATATCATCCATATAATGTAACAATATTATTTTTGGAAATGCTTTTCTTACTGGAGCAAGAGCAGCAGCAACATACATTTGGCACATAGTAAGGCTGTTTTTCATTTCCTGTGGCAAAACTGTCCATTCATATCTTTTATAAGGCTCAGCCAAATTAACACTAGGCACTGAAAAAGCAAATCTTTTCATATCCTCCTTATCTAGAGGGATAGAATAGAAACAATCCTTAATGTCTATAACCCATAGAGGCCATTCTCTTGGCAACTGAGTAGGAGATGGAAGTCCAGGCTGAAGAGTTCCCATAGTTTCCATCTGTTCATTTACTCTTCTTAGATCAGTTAACATCCTCCATTTCCCAGATTTCTTTTTCACCACAAATACTGGGGAATTCCAAGGACTTAGAGAAGGCTGCAAGTGTCCTTGGTCAAGTTGTTCTTGCACTATGTCTAATAAGGCCTGAATTTTCTCACTTCTTAAGGGCCGCTGTTCTACCCACACTGGTGAATCAGTCTTCCACTGAATAAGAACCATTGAAAGTGCAGGTAGGCCTTCAACAGCAGCCCTGTTTAAAAAGCCAAAGTGCTTATTTGTAATCCTATCTGCTGTAAAATGTCTCTAACCCACAGATTGATGGGGACTTTTTCAACCACAAAAGGAGTAAAAGCTCCTGTTTCTCCTTCAAATATCCATCTCAAAGGCCTAGCACTAACTTCTGCTGCTATTGATCCTCCCACCCCAGACATGTAGGTGTCTGCTTTAATCTTTGGCCAGTGACCGGGCCAATTGGCACCTCTAATAACTGTACGATCTGCACCCGTGTCTACCAATCCTTCAAATGGTATTCCGTTTATATAAATAGTAAGCATAGGTCGGTCAGCTGTCACAGCTGCTGTCCAATATATTCCTGGATTTTGTTCATTGGAGTCAAAATCTAGGCGACTATCACTAGGTTGCTTATTAGGGGTCCGTAACAATAAGCCTGATGCTACTACTTCTCCTGGTTGATAAATCACACGTTGTCTGCCTGTGTTAGTGACTGGGATATTAGCTACACATTCTCCAGTTTCCCACATTAGTGTATGGATGGACACTGTTTTGTAGGCACTCTCAGAAGGTGAAATGGTCAAGCCTACTGTGCCTGGAGGCAAAGGATCCATAGGCTCAACAGGAACAGATTTCACTTCTCCAGGGAGTATCTCAGTAGTCTCTACTGCACACAATTCTATTTTTCTTAATTTCAATCCCTTTCTTCCATCTGATTGCCTTTTGGCTGATTGATCATGTCTTAAAATTCTCTGGATGTAACCTCGGCTACCATCATGCCTCACTTGGGGGGCTGAAGCTGGGCCCCACCTGTCATTTCCCTGGGTCAATCTACATTCGGAGGCCCAGTGGAGGCCCTTGTAATATTTTGGACATGGAGTTTTAGGTCTTCTCTCACCCTGTCTTCTCACTGTATCTCCATATCTACACTGAGCTCTTAGATGCCCAATTTTTCCACATTGAAAACATCGCCGAGTTTCTCTAGAAGTCCCTTGCCAGGAGGGACCCTGTCTTTCCACGTTCATCATTGTCCGGGTGTAAAAAGCATTTGTTCCCACTGTAGCACAGCGTCTTATGATCTCCTCTAAAGGAGCATCTTTGTCTAATCCCCATATAATTCTTTTGCAAATCTCATTGGCATTTTCCTTAGCCAGATGTCTGATCATTATTTCTGTAGCTGCATTTTCTCCAATAGTTCTTTTGACAGCAGTTTGCAAACATCCCACAAAATCTGCAAAAGGTTCATTGGAACCTTGCTGTATTTTAGTGAAAGCCTTTCCGTGATCTTTCTGTCCAGGGAGGACACCCCAAGCTTTTATTGCAGCCTTAGCAATTTGTTCATATATTGTCATGGTATAATTAATCTGTTCTGAATTCTCTCCATAGTGACCTTCACCAGCTAAGTGCTCAAAAGTGAATTGTGTGTTAACTCCTATTTCCAAATTGCATCTGACTTGAATTTTACATAATTCATGAAATTCCGCAAGCCATAATAAATTTTCTCCAGGTTCCAGGCATGTCCTTGCTATGGATTTCCAATCATTTGGGGTTAGGACTTCATAAGACAAACCATCTAGTAACATTTTAACATAAGCTGATGTAGCCCCATAAAGGGTACAACCTTTTTTCAAATCCTTAATTTTATTCAAATCTAAAGGTGTATATCTTCTCCTTTTATGACCTACAGAATCAATATCTTCAATCACAGGATATGCATGTATAAAATCACTTATATCCTGTCCTTCTCTCTTAGCTTTAACCAATGCTTTTTCTAATCTTGTCATAGGCTTAGGCTGCTTCACAGGCAATTCTGTTTGTGTTTCTGCCTCTTCCCCTCTTTCTTCCTCCACCTCTGAAGGTGGGGTTGATGTGGTCCTGTCAATAATCTGTTCTCTAGGCAGGGTTGAAGCTTCTTCAAGAGAATCATACCCTAATTCCTCATTTAAATCCTCTTGCTCTAGGGCAAGATCTTGATCTTTCCTTTTTCCCCTCATACTTCCTCCTCTGTTCATTTTTAAAACTTTTCCTTCTCCTACAACTTGCTTGATAGTTTAAGGCTAATTGAACTATGTTGTAGATATAAAATACCTCTGCAGAAATTGAACGAGGCCCTTTTTTTGTGTGAAATTTTTTCATTTCAAATCCCACTAGCTTCCATTTATCTACATCTATCTTCTCTTCCTTTAAGAACCAAGGAGATGTGCGTCTTAATGCAGCCAAGAGTTTAGCAATCTGTACCCAGGTTACAAGTAAACTCTTCATCTCAATTATCTTGATTATACTCTCTATAATACCACTCCTGAATGGGGGTGGAGCTGAGGCTGCCTCTGGGGCTGGGGTTGAGTCGGCTGAGGTCCAGGGATTGAATATAGCTAACATCTGCCCCATTTCAGCTATAAGAGATTGCTGGTTTAGCCCTTAACAAGTTAAGTTCCTTATTTATCTATTAGCACGCTCACTTAATCTTTAACAAAGTTTCCTCGTTGCTCACGGTTCTGGGTCAGAGAGACTGAGATCTGGATGGGAGGCTTTTCCACTGGAATCAGGACCGTGTCTGTTCCTATTCGGGAGCCAAATTGCGAAGGTCTGGTCTAGCTCCTCTTGTCAGGATAAGCAAAAGTCCTTGCCCCACGTGTGGACGCCAATTGTAGCGAGCTGTCGTCTCCAGAAGCTGCCGAATCGCTCTCTGGGAAGAGATCTGCTGTGTCAACTCAAATCTCTTGGACAGATTCTTCTTCCTCTAGTGAACCGTTGTCTCCAGGCAGTTGCTGTTAACTCTTGTCCAGAGAAATGACTTCCCTTTCTGCAGAGAGCCCCGTCAAGCCTGATTTAGTGCAGAGCCTTTTCCTATCTCTGGAGTGGTGTCCTCTTTTATCCTCCCAGAGAATGGGCGTGGGATAATGCAAGGGCTTCTGGGAAGAAGTACTCCAACCAATGAGCTTGCTCCTCTAATCAAGTCAACCTGAGTTCTCACCTTGTAATTGTCCAGACAACCTGAATTCTCACCTTGTCATTGTCCAGACAACCTGAGTTCTCACCTAGTAATCCTAACAATAAAAGACATAGGGAGTATAAGTTAGGAGTTTAACTTTATTGAAACGGTAGAACTACTAACTTTTTCAAATCTATGGATCAATATTCATGTATTTATTGCTCATCTGAATTTGATATCTTCTCCTTCCATGTTGGAATTCAGAAAGCTAAAGTTTGATAAATTATCCATCTTTTCAACAATAAGCATTTATTGAATATCTACTCTAACAATTATATAGCACTAGCTAAGTGTCAGGCACTCTATAAAATGCTTTACAATTATCTTTTTAATCCTCACAACAACCCTGCAAGGTCGGTACTATTATTATTGCCATTTTGCAGATTTCTGGTCTGAGGCCAACAGAGATTAAGTAATTTGCCCAGGATTACACAACTAGTAAGTGATTTAGAACCAAATTTTGGAGGTTCTCATCCTCTGATTATAAGGTATGGGCAGTTTTGCTTCATAATTTCTTGAAATAAGATGTCTAGGGTATTCTTATTTAATCCTGATTCTTATCATCTCTTCTTGATCTATTTTCCAGATCAGTTATTTTTGAAATTAAATACCTCATATTTTCTTCTCTGTTTTCAATCTGCTGACTTTGTTTAATATATCTTTTTTTTTTTTTTCTTATGGAGTCATTCATTTATTTTTTGGATCATTCTGATATTTAGATAGTTTGTCCCTTGGGCAAAGTTTTCTACTTCTTGTCCCAGGCTGCTGATTCTCTTTCTAATTCTTTCATAGTTATTTCTTTTCCATTTTTTTTTCTTTATAGCTCCCGATTCAATTATAAAAATGTCTTCTCTTTCTCTCTCTCTCTCTCCCTCTCTCTTTTTTTTTTTTAACACTTGTTTTATCTCTTCTAGGAATGCTAATTGGATTTGAGTATATGTTGTGTTTTTCTTATGAGTTTTGCTTATACATATTATGGTCTCATTCATATCTTCTGCATTTCTATCTTGAGTGTCTCTGTCACCATAATAACTTTCTGTAGTGGAATTCTTTTTTTTATTGTTTGCTCTTTCCTCCAGCCTACATCTTGACTTCAGAATTCATGTTAGGGCTCTTTTCACTTGAAGGGATAGTCTGGGCTGATCCTTCTGATGTTTTTTTAGGATATTGGGTATTGTATAATTCTAGACTCTCAGAAAAGTTCACAATGGGAACTTGTAAACTTTAATTATTCCCAAAGTGGTCTAATTTCTAGTTGCTTTCCTCTTCCTGGCCTAAGCTCTGCAAGTTTCTGACCTGGGTTTAGATTTTGAGCGACAATAGTCTATTGCTATATTGTAGGTTTCATGTTGGTCTGGGAATTTTGCCCTAATTATTCTTACTAATTCTTTCTACTCTGCCATAATTAGCTTAATATCAGGCTAGTACCTAGAAATGAGATTGCATTTTGGGGGTCAGAGCCACATAACTGCTATTTGCATCTGTAAAGTAGGATCTGTAACTGCTTCTCACTGTGAAGCCCAAGCACAGATTCCCTCTTCAACACACTCAGAATCTGTTATTGTTCACAAAGGAAGTAAGTGGCAAAGATAGGATCAAGCTCAGATTTTTAATTCCAAATCCCAGACTTTTTCCACAGTGACCTTGCCTCTCTTCAGCTGAAGCATAATAAATTCGGTTCCAACCTTTTACCTTTACTTTGTATGTGTCTCTCTTTGTCAAATGTGTTTCTTGTAAACAACATGTTATAGGATTCTGCTTTTATAATCCACTCTGCTATTTGCTTCCTTCCATTTTATGGGAGAGCTCATCCCATTCATATTAATAATTATGATTACCAGCTCTGTATTTCCCTCCATCCTATTTTCTTCCCTGTATATACTTTTGTTCTCTCTTTCCACCCTGTCTTTAGTCCTGTATTTATTTTTACCCTCCCTACTCCCTACCTTGTTTTCTATCAATCCTTCCTTCCCTTACCTTTTTCCCTAGTGTTTCTGCCCTCCCTTCTATCCTGTCCCCCCACCCTTTTCTTTCCCTCTTTCTCTATAGGGTTAGATAAATTTCTATACCCAACTGAATGATTAAGTTATTCCCTCTTAAGGGCCAAACTGATGAGATCAAGCTTCAGACAATGCTCATTCAGATAGTGCTTCCCTTTTCCCCCTAGATTGTAATAGGTTTTTTGAGCCTCTTGGTGTGAACTAATTGTCCCATTATACTTTCCCTTTCTTCTTTTTCCAGGTGAGTTTCCCATCCTTAATGTCCTTTCTTGGATCACATCAGAGTTAGTTCACAATCACACTCCCAGTCCATGTGATACTCAGTCTGTCTAATCTAATGTCAGATATAGTTCACAAGAGTTACAGATATTGTTTTCCCATCTAGGGATAAAACAGTTTAACCTTTAAATATATATTTAAATATATATTTTCCACTATTTCCCTTTCTATGGTTCTTTTGAGTCCTATGTTTTCCTGTTTAGTCTGGCTTTTTCAAAAGAAATGAATGAAAGTCTCTTACTTCATTGAAGCTCCATCTCCTCCCTGATTCTCTAGTGTACATGTACTTAGACCCTCCTGGTGGCAGGCCTTGGTCTTAGTGGAGAAGTGAAAGAGATAGGACAGTCACCAGGAGGGTCTTTATCTCTGAATCTGACTCTCCCAGATCTCTTAGCTCTTTTATACTCTATTATAAGTACATCATCATAGGTATTAAGTATGTATCCATGAGTGATAGTTGATTGATGAATTATGCCATCAAAAATAGATATTATCTATCTCGTGCCTGTGGTGAGATGAAAGAAGACAGACTACTCATAAAATTTAAAATTAAAATTTAACACTTTGGAGCCAATATGTCTGGAGTTTCCACTGTTGCCACTAATGCATTTTATTAATATAAGCTCTATCAAAAAAACCTTAGCATCAATGATAAAGAACAAAATGATATCAGATTTTTGTATTATGGTACTATTTATTTTACAACCTTAGCATTATATAAACAATAATACTGGTTCTTACAACATTAAAGAAAAGGAAAGGATTTATATAATTTTAAAATTTTATTGAAATACTAACCAGAATAGTTCTAATAGGAAATTTAAAGGAATGCTTAGTTAAGACCTCATGCAAAATGCTAGTTATTCATATATGCTTTAAAGGGTAAACTTTGATAAAACTTTGATAAAAATTTGAGTAATTTACATGTATCCATATGGTTCCAACAGTTCACACCATTTTATCTGAATGTGGTAATTACAGTGTCAGGCAATCAATTTTAATAGCAACGATATTGCAGTGTGAAAAGTTCATAGAGAACTTAAAACCATCACTGGTATTGCTTTTGTGGAGGATAATTGAGATTTTCTATGAAGCACTGTAGGAATTATTCAAAATGAAAAGCATAATGAAGATAAAGCACCATTGTTTAATGTTTATGCCTTACCAAGGAACCTTGTGAAAAGAAATAGAATATAAGTTTAAACTTCAGTGTTTGGGCACTTTAAATGAATCTAGTTACTTTACAAAGATAAGTTAATCTCTCTATGTAGAGTTTAAATCCCAGTATTTCCAAATCAATTACTGATTTATATAAAATAGATGTTAGAGGTTAATATAAATTTTGAGTAGGGGAGGGGATTATGTAATAAGATTTGCTGGAATCCCATAATCAGTAGGAGAAAAAAGTCATCCACATATCCTGCAAGATTAGGAAATGCATAACAATATATTCCATCAATGTCGTTTCTGTATTTCAGGGATTCATCAGAAGTAGTTTTGCATTCAGCTGATGCCTTTGCGCCTGTGGCTTACCTTCGTTTTTTAGAATTACATTTGGAAGAAAAGGTAAGCCTTTCTGGAATTATAGATATACTTGCTCTGATCTATATGTGATTTATATGAAATCTCTGAATGCAAGGAAGGAACCCAGTTGTTTTAAATACTTTTTTCCAGATATTTGATATCAAATAATCAATAAACAAGAATTAAAGGACAACAAAGAACTTGTGGATGTGGTTTACAGTAAAGTTTTCAAGACAACTCTGCATAGAACTTAGTACTTTCAAGTTTCTATTAGCATAATATTGTTAGCATACTATCACTAGCTTGGAAAGTTTGGAGAAAGACAAGATAAAATCCAGGGAGGTAGTGAGTATAAAGATAATAGCCTCCAGTGTATTCTTCCTTTTTCATATCTGCCAATTTGGTCAGCTATACCACTTCTCCCTGGAAAATGACCAGGAATTGTGCCTTGGGTCTATCAATCTCCCTACAGTTTCTCAATTTGGGTTTGAGTACTGTCAAGTTGCCACATCTGGACATACATCACACTGGGAGTTCATTTGTCTTGGGTTTGTGCTTCAGAATCAAGAAAAGGTTAATCCTTTCACTGCGTGGTTTGCTTGGTAGTGCTTAGAAACTTAATATTTTTTCCTGTTTATGCTCCCATGTGTACTTATTACAGATAATCCAAATCATATTGATGCTATTTAAAGTTGTCTAGATCCCTGGTAGTCTAGAGATTAGTGGCTATAAGAGAGTTATCAAGAATCCCCTTTAAATCGACCGCAGGTTTAAGAGTGAAAGAATTCACTCATTCCCAAATATTAGTTGCAAAATGAAAGTTTATTGTAAGATAGATATCAGTTTAGCCAGAGACTGACTTCTATAGTGGCAGATCTATGGAAAATAAGTTTCGCACTGAGAATGCAGTTCTCAGTGGACACAAAGTCCTGGCAGCTGAGTAAGCTACTGAGGTCCATTTGCAAAGACTTTAGTTGATGGAAGCTTATTATATTGGTTATCTTAGGGGGGTTGGGAAGCCCGAGCTGGGCAGCCCAAGCAGGTCAGAATGGGGGCTGGGACAACCGGAGTAGATCAGAACCAGTGGGCTGGGAGAGTCCAAGTTGGCTCATATCTAGTCGGGGCTGGGACAAGCCTGGATCTCCTATTGGAATTCAAAGGGATGCTTTTGACCAGGATTTGTGAATCAAAGGCTCTAGCATCCTGGACTGATATGCTTTAGCCAGAAGGGTCTGGGAATCTGAAAGGAATCACTGATGAATCTGAAAGGAATCACAAATCAATAGGAAAAACAGTTTCTTAAAGGGACCCCAACCTGCTTCAATATGACTTTTTATTCAGACCATTTTTGCCATCTACTGTGCACCTTCACCTTGAGTGTTCCAACTTTCAATTAGATATATCAGTGTTTGTCTCCATATTTACTATACACTTTATCCATCTGTCCCTTTCCCCTTGGGCAATAGAACTAGGCCTACACTGAGCAGATCCTCAGGTTTCTGCTTACAGAATGTGGAGATGCTCAAAGGCACTGATTCATATTTAGCTTTAATTTCTTAAATTTTTAAAATCCCCAATGCCTGAATGACAACTGTGTCTCAACTTATTATATGCATAATGATTGAAATGCATTTCCACTAATGATTTAATTCAACTGACATATCTATGTAGGAATACTCATTATTTACTCTTTTTTATTTTGGATTTTAGATTTTTAGTATCTTTTTTATTACATGGAAGTCTGTACATTG
The DNA here is from genome assembly GCF_048593235.1 of Sminthopsis crassicaudata. Classification (NCBI taxonomy): domain Eukaryota; kingdom Metazoa; phylum Chordata; class Mammalia; order Dasyuromorphia; family Dasyuridae; genus Sminthopsis; species Sminthopsis crassicaudata. Next base: position 264,942,169 of record NC_133618.1, on the reverse strand, counting down.
TGCAGAGAAATTATTTTCACATATGTGCTTTGATAAAATTTTAATTTCACATGGTGAAATTGAATACTTTATTCACTGATATCACCAGTCTCTTCACCCTTCATTCTCATATTTCATCTTTCATTCACATCACTAAATAGCTGTATAATTTGTGGATCATATATGTCACTGATTCTCTTTTGTTATTACCACTTTTCCCTTTCCCATCACTACCTTTTACTTCATCAAAATGCTCTTCTTTCTTTCCTCTCTGTCCAATTTATCTTTCCTTTTGGAATCTAATCATTCCTATGAACCATTTAAGATAGGGAAGAAATGATAACCATTTACTTTCACCATTGAAATTCATTTCACTTGATTTCATCAGTCAAATTTATTATTTTTGGTGCACCCATAATTGGACTCTGAAGTGTTCTAAGGTTCTAAGTAGAGCAAGAAAATACCATTTATTCTTGCTTATTATCTTAAAATTGGTAATAAAATGCACCTTTATAAAATTCTGAATAATGACATACATCATGTGAAAAGAAATAATTTAGGCTTAGTTTTCTTTGCAACTTTTGTGTTCTTATTATATTAGAACTTTTATCAATATTATATTACCATTCCAAACTTATGAACAGATCTAATGACACTAGTCCCCAAATAACAATGAATTGCTTTGATATTCTTTTTTTATTGAGATTGTACATTATTTATATCTCCTTCAAATCTTCACTAACTTAATTGCTGTATTTTGGAGTTATTTCTACTTCATGAAAACATATTTTTCTGACATAATTATTAAATATTTATCCTATAACTGTGATAGCTATGTGGCACAATGAATAGAGTACTGCGTCTTGAGTCAGGAAGACTCATCTTCCTGAATTCAAATTTGGCTTCAAATAGATACTTATTTGTCTTGTGACTCTGGACAAATCACTCTGAAAAATGATCTGGAAAAGGAAACAATGAACCACTCCCATTATTTTTGCTATAAGTACCCCAAATGGAGTCATGAATAGTCAGAAATGACTGAAAAAGGACCAAACACACTTTACTGTTTCCATTATTGGAATTCACTGCTTTTTTCTCTGAGTTCTCATTGCTAAATATTTCAACCTAACTGGAAAGTAAAATAATTATTATGAGATAGTAAGGTACCCTTCACTAATGTTCTGCTCTAATGTGTTATCATGGTTTGAAGGGCATTCAGGTTATTAAAGGATAAGTTATTTGATAGGCATTGAATAAATTAGAAAAACATAGAATAGTTTATCTCTCAGACCTGTGGAGGAGGAAGGAATATGTGACCAAAGAAGAGCTAGAAATCATTATTGATCACAAAATAGATAATTTATATTATATTAAGTTTAAAAAGCTTTTGTACAAACAAAACTAATGCAGACAAGATTAGAAGGGAAGCAATAAACTGAGAAAACCTTTTTAAATTCAAAGATTCTTATAAAGGCCTCATTTCCAAAATATATAATTGACTCAAATTTATAAGAAATTAAGCTATTCTCCAAATAATAAATGGTTAAGAATATGAACAGACAATTTTAAGATGATGAAATGAAACTATTTCTACTCATATGAAAGAGTATTCCAAATCATTATCAATCAGAGAAATGCAAATTAAGACAACTCTGAGATACCACTACACACCTGTCAGATTGGCTAAGATGACAGGAAAAAAAAAAGGATGGATGTTGGAGGAGATGTGGGAAAACTCGGACACTTATGCATTATGGATGGAATTGTGAACAGATTCAAGCATTCTGGAGAACAATTTGGAGCTTTACTCAAAAAGTTGTCAAATTGTGCATATCCTTTGATCTGGAAGTGTTACTACTGGGCTTATATCCCGAAGGGAAAGAGACCTGTATGTACAAGAATGTTTGTGGCAGCCCTCTTTATAGTGGCCAGAAACTGGAAACTGAGTGGATACCCATCAATTGGAGAATGGCTGAATAAATTGTGGTATATGAATGTTATGGAATATTACTGTTCTGTAAGAAATGACCAGCAGGATGATTTCATAGAGATCTGAAGAGACTTACATGAACTGATGGTAAGTGAAATGAACCAGGAGATCATTGTACGTGGAAACAACAAGATTATACAATGATCAATTCTGATGGAATGGCTCTCTTCAACAATGAGATGATTCAAATCAGTTTCAGTTGTTCAGTAATGAAGAGAGTCATATACATGCAAAGAGAGGACCATGGAAACTGAGTGTGGACCACAACATAGCATTTTCATTCTTTCTGTTATTGTTTGCTTGCATTTTTTGTTTTCCTTCTCAGATTTTTGCTTTCTTTCTAGATCTATGATTTTTCTTGTGCAGCAAGATAATTGTATATATACTTTAGCATATTTAACATGTTTTGGACTAACTGCTATCTAGGGGAGGGGGTGAGGGGAAAGAGAGGAAAAGTTGAAACAGAAGGTTTGGCAAGAGTCAATGTTGAAAAATTGCATATATTTTGTAAATAAAAAACTATAATAATAATAAAAAAGAATAAGTTAGTTGAACAGAAGTTCTGACAAATTCTATGCCAGGCTAGAAAGTTTTCTGACACAGTGCAATGATATGTGTTATGTTCATCTTCTGAGGCCTAGAAACTTAACATTTGAATTTTAAACATAGTAGAGGCTTTGAAAAAGGTCATACAAGTAATGAAGTAAAGGAGGTGTTATGATCCACATCCACAAAGGACAAACTTACACTGATTATACTATGCAATAGTTGAATTTTAAGTATTTTTTTAAAAGTTTTATAAAATGTGACTTTAGATAAATAATTTCTTTAAAACTATTTCCACTCATATGAAAGAGTGCTCCAAATCACTATTGATTAGAGAAATGCAAATTAAGACAACTCTGAGATATCCCTACACACCTGTCAGATTGGCTAAGATGACAGGAACAAATAATGATGAATGTTGGAGGGGCTGTGGGAAAACTGGGACTCTGATGCATTGTTGGTGGAGTTGTGAAAGAATCCAACCATTCTGGAGAGCAATCTGGAATTATGCCCAAAAAGTTATCAAACTGTGCATACCTTTTGATCCAGCAGTGCTACTATTGGGCTTATATCCCAAGGAAATACTAAAGAAGGGAAAGGGACCTGTATGTGCCAAAATGTTTGTGGCAGCTCTTTTTGTTGTAGCTAGAAACTGGAAGATGAATGGATGTCCATCAATTGGAGAATGGTTGGGTAAATTATGGTATATGAATGTTATGGAATATTATTGTTCTGTAAGAAATGACCAACAGGAGGAATACAAAGAGGCTTGGAGAGACTTACATCAACTGATGCTGAGTGAAATGATCAGAACTAGGGGATCATTATACACTTCAACAATGATACTGTATGAGGATGTATTCTGATGGAAGTGGATATCTTCAACATAGAGAAGAGCTAATCCAATTCCAATTGATCAATGATGGACAGAATCAGCTACACCCAGAAAAGGAACACTGGGAAATGAGTGTAAACTGTGAGCATTGTTTTTTTGTTTTGTTTTGTTTTTTTGTTTTTCTCCCCAGGTTATTTTTACCTTCCGAATCCAATTCTTCCTTTGCAACAACAACAACAACAAAATTCGGTTCTGCACAAATATATTGTACCTAGGATATACTATAAGATATTTAATATATATGGGAATGCCTGCCATCTAGGGGAGGGGGTGGAGGGAAGGAGGGGAAAAATTTGGAACAGAAGGAAGTACAAGGGATAATGTTGTAAAAAAAAAAAAAAAAAAAAAATTACCTATGCTTATGTACTGTCAAAAAAAATGTCATAATTATAAAAATTAATAAAAAAAAAAAGATAAATAATTTCTTCTATCAGTTTCTTCAACTCCCAAGAGATGGCATTGAATTTGTTAATTTCTGAAACCCTTTCTGGATTTAAAAAGCTCTACAATTCTAAGTGTCACTAGGACAGTATTTTCATATGTTTTAGCAATTAAAGTGTCCTACTAAATATTCCAGTTGTTCTAAGTATTCTTAAAATAAAGAATTTATACTTGAGGTTGTATGAATATGATGTCAGTCAAACATGTGATCATAAACTAAATAAGCTGAATAACAAAAAAGTCTAGGGGGAAAAAAGTAGAAATATATTAATATTTCTCTGAGGCCACTGACTTTATCGCTCATGGCAAACTTGATGTTAAAATGCACCATACATCACTTCAATGTGACAGGCTGGGGAAAATGAAAAACACAAAGCTTTACATAAATCAAGCAAAGGATTGTATTAAAATGCATAACCTTTTACATAAGAATCAAGATTTTACTTTTATCTCTTCAGAAGCTTTCCTGCTTATGTAGATATTTTAGATTTTGTTAAGCCTTCAGATTTTCAAGTGTGTTATAGGAGACAATATTTCAAATTCATTGTAAGCAAAGCCATTATATTTTTTAAGACTTAAGGTTCATGGAAATGAAGTTAAAATTTTGCTAAGAGGAAAACATTATCTTTGGTACTAGAATAGCAAAATATTTGTTGTTGTTTTTTTTTCTTAAAATTTCCCCAAGTAGAAAATTGACCATTTCACCTCAAATTAATTTGTTTTATTCTTCTTAATATTTACTCACATTATGAAGAAATGTTCTTCAATCTCTTAAACTAGTTTTCCTTCTCCTGTTTTTTTTTTCTGAAAACATCAAATGTTTTGTTGCATGTTATATTAAATATCTTGTTAGTTTTATCTTAGATACATAGGTGAAGGAGATTTTTTCATTGAAACACCATAACTGGAAATATAATAGAACCACTTTGAGCATAACTTTCAGTTGAACGTATCAATCCTGATCTATTTATTAAACATTATTAGAGTTAATAGCACCACCAATCGAATCAATGTCATTAAAAGTTAAAGTTAAAGTGGTTGTCAAATAATTCTTGCATCCTATATACAGAGTTTAAATTGCTATTTGAAAATTCCTACATCATCAACAAGTGGGCTTCAAGGGGATAAAGTTTTTATGCAAGCAACTCTCAAATAGCATCGACTGCTAAATTACAAATGGCATTGTGGTCCAGACCAGTAGAATTACCCACAATTATGAAATTACAGTTATTTAATATATTTAAAATGGAACAACAACAACAACAAAATCATTGCCAATCGCCCCTTAGTTGAGTCCAGTTTACAAAAGGTATACAGAGACACAGAAGAGAAAAATGTAGTTGAGACTACATGATACCAGAATAACTTGAATTTTGTCTCTTTTTTTTTCATTAGAATCCATCATATCCATTGACTAACATTTTTGGAATAAAGTTAGCTTATTGATTGAATTGTATTTCTAAAAATTTAGTTGTCATAGTCTTGGAGATAATTTTAATTATGGAGGGAGGTTTCAGTTTATTTCATATAATTATAAGAAAACCAGGATGGAGTGGTATTTCATCTTCATTATGTCTGTTGTGGAGTTTTTATAATGTTTCATTTTCACAATCATAAAAGAATTTGTTATTGGATTACTGTCTTTATGACCCTAGGTGGTACTCATAAATGAATCCAAGTTACCAGAAGATCAGTTTTGCTCTAGATTTTTCAAAGTAAATATGATGATATCCCCCATATTGTTTATACTGTCTAAACTTGAAACATCTTTTCCTCAGATTCTTCAAACATAAGTGATAATTTTATACTATTTGAATTGAATTTTATATTTATTTAGCAATTTTGCCTAGTGTTTCTTATTACTATGAAAACAGAAACCATTTTCTTATGCCTTTCTGGTGTGGATATTCTTCAGATAAATCTCTTTTTTGTTTAACTAAAAAGACAAGGTAGAAATTTGTTTTAGATTCTTTCTGTCAACACAATGAGCCTTTGTGCCTCAGGGAGAATAACATTTTATTCCTTGTTATGTTTTAATACATTGCTCTGAAAATTCAAGATACATTTTTGCATAAGAATTGCAAAAGCCTACCTGTGTTTCTTTGCTTGATAACATAGAAAATGAAAAATTAGAAAAAAATACAAACGTTATAAGAAAGATAATTTCTAGATAGCCTTTTCAGAGATAAATTGCTAGATGCAAATACAAATGTGTCATTTCATTAATACTATTAATAGCATTCATTTTCATAATCTCGTAAAGATCTGCTTGTTTCCTTTGTTATAGTGTAATACAAAATGTGTTAATGAATCTCTCTTTATGCTTTGTTCTCCAACTTTTACATACTTCAGTAAAGTGGTTTTATGAAATTCAGGCAAACAGTTGTCATTAATCCTTTACTGGGATATTTGTTATTTAATGAGGAATAGCAAGCTTAGTACATAGAAATGTTACTTCAGAGTTAAGAAGCCCTGTATTCAAGTCACATCTACACATACTTCTTGTGTAATCCTGGAGTAATTTCTGTTAGAACTATAATCTGTCAATTGTCCTTATAATTTTAATTTGCAGAGTTTTAAGTTGCAGAGAGAGTACCAATTTATATTATTAGAGGAACTTTCCTCATCTAAAAGTTCCCCACACCAAATGAAATCACAGGTGTAATATCCATCCTTATCCTCAGTATTTACCTATAAGTTGTATGGAGCAGCTGAGTTGCCCAATGGATAAAGTAACATGCCTGGAGTTCAGAAAACTCATATTCCTGAGTTCAAATCCAGCTTCAGATACTTATAACTGTGTGACTCTGGGTTAATCACTTCACCTTGTTTGCCTTGGTTTCCTCATCTGTAAAATGAGCTGGAGAAGGAAATGTCAAAACACTCCAGTATCTCTGCCAAGAAGAACCCAAATGGCATCCCAAAGAGTTGGATATGACTGAAACAGCTAAACAACAGCAAATATGTTTAAAAATACTATGTTATATGTACTTATTGTATTTAATTTTTTTGAATCCTTCATAATTTATTCATTCTTAAAACAAATCTTTCTTAATCCTTTACTGAGATCTGTGCTAAGTACTGGATGAAACACAAAGTTTAGTTATAAGATATGGGCCACACTTTCATGGAATTTTTATCTAAAAGGAAAGATAAAGAACAAATATGAATGATTATGATACAGTATTCTTCCCTCTGGTCCCTACCCTACCCCCTCAGATAGAACTAGGAATAATGGATAGAAGAGAAGCAATTTTGTTTTATAGAGAAACTTTCTAACAATTAGAATTCTCACAAAGTAAATGATTGTGGGTCCCTTTGACTTATAGGTCTTTAAATAAAATTTTTGTTAAGGAGCTTTAAAAGTGATTCTTAGTTAAGGAGAGACTAGAAAACTTATGAACTGTCTCAGAGTTTCAGGTTCTGTATGAATACCTACCTCAGTTATTGTGAGTGCAAATAAATATGTTTAACAAAATATATAGTTTAAGACTGAGAAAACAATAATCAAGAGGCTCAACAACTGCACAGAAGTTTTATTATATCAGAAACACTTTCTATCACAAAGGTTTTATACATTGTTTACAAGTAAATAGATCATCTGAATGCTTCATCTGAAATGAGTGCCTAATGTAACAGATAGAAAATTAATGGTTCCCAACACTGGAGTCTTTTCTGAATCAACTGTCTCTATAGAGTCAAATCATTGACTCATAAAAGCAAAGGTAAAAATTACAGCAAACTAGGAGAAAAAATAAAGATACAATATAGCATGCAAACACAAGAGCTCCAATATGACCTATTCAAACAAGTTATCGAAGGCTAAAAAAAAAAAAAGGAAATGATTCAAGGGAAATATATTAATATAGACTATCAACATTTCTTAATCTTAAAATTAAGCAGTTGCTACAAGAAGATTTAAAGAGCTTAGAAACTATCTCAAAATTGGCTCTCCATGGCCAATGAAGAGACCTAATAAACAAAGACAATACTGGTTTAGAATATAAAATCATTTGCAAAAAAAAAAAAATAAAATCATGAAAGAGTGGTAGAAGATTAGAAGTAATGCCTCATATAACAAAAAGCAATGGAGTGAAAGGTAAATTTGCAAAAATCTGGCATATTATCATACTAAAGCATGTTTTACTAAATTTAATCTGGAAAGAGGGTAACAGATGAAAAATTTAATTCATTTCTGTAACAGTTTTCTTCATTTCTAATTATCGACCTACTCATTTGTATGCTAACATCTCAGACCTCAATATGTTGGTTATGTGAGGAAGGGGAAATAACATTAAAGAAGATAAAAGAGAATAAAAGCAGCTAGACTAACCAGAGGTACTGTAACATAAAAGAAATCTGTGCTGGAATTGTCCTTTATAAGACTAATTTTATGTAACTGAGGGATTCTTAAAATGTTTGAAAGAGAAAAATAGCAAATGTTAGGGAAACATCATGATCAATATCACTATCAAAAGTATGATCAAGAAGATATCAATAACTACTGACTCTTATGTTTATGACCCTGATAAAATGATTATGAAAATACCCTACATGTATCATGAAAATAAGGACAAAGGAACATGTAGAATTTCATAAATGACAGTAATACAAGGTGCCCCTTAAAAATCTTAGACTTGTTACACAAAGTAACTAAATTTGTGCAGATAATACAAAATCTGAAAGGTCCTGTGCACTGTTTTCCATGCATGTTAATATCTTATGAATACCATGGTAGGTATAGTCATAGACATAACTTTGATGATCCTCTGACTTGACAAGGTGACACATAAAAACAGGGTTATATGGTATACAAACATGCATTATAAGGAAAAATGGGCTCACGAATTGTGTAAGTAGTGAATAGAACATTGTGCTTGGTGTCAAGAAGATCTGAGTTCAAATCTAGCCTCAGATATGATTTGAGCAAAAAAAATTAACTTTTCTCAGCTCCAGTTTCTTTATAATGAAAAAAGTATGTAGGAAGTGACTCCTAATATTCATTCCAGCTCTAAATCTAAGATTCTAATATTACAATAATTTTAAAAGACCTAGAGAAAGATCCTCAAACAATAATAACAACAACAATAATAATAGTAGCTAATATTTACATGGTAATTTGAGTTTTACAAAATGCTTTACATATATTATTTCTTTGATAATAGGTAGAAGCCCTATGTGGGATATGAAAGGACATAGACAAAAGTTACTTGATTGAAATGGTCTGGATGGATTGTGGTCTCATCAATAAAGAGCATTCTCTCATCAGTGTGCTATAGTCCTTTAGACAATTGAAGAAAATGTTATACAAAGTAGAGTGCTTTTAGGATAAAATGCAAACAACGTGCCTTCTAATCTACCTTCCCAATATTATTTCATATTACTCTCCTTTAGTTACTTTCTGTTATAGTCAGATTGCCCTGCTATCTCTGATATCCATGTTTTTATACATATGATCCTTTTATCCCCATGTTTGGAATATACTCCCTCTTTACTTATACCATATAAAATCTCTGGCTTTTTTCAAAAACAGCTTGAGAACCATTTCTTGCACAAGACCTTTCCTTATCCCCTTAATTATTAGTTTTTTTCTTCCACTTAAAACTATTGTTCTATTTTGTATCTAGTTTCTATTTCCTTATTTACATACATGTGGTTTCCTAAAGTAAAATGTGAAGCTGCATAAGGATTTATTTTCATTTATATTAAATTTTTAGCAGTTCCTGATAAGTACTTGATAAATTTTAATTGAATTTAATCAAGTTTTCTCAGTAATTTAAAAAGAGTACAAATTTTTTATTTGTTGAAGTAAGCAGTCGAAGAAACAATCTACTTCTCAATGTCAGTGTTGGAGTGCTATAACAGTGGAGTCTAAATTTTAAAATTTTCTCCGAACTGGGTACTTGGACATTTTATATGAGAATTTATTTGGTTTCTTTAACAAATAGATTAATAGACTTTTTTGTCATCAGATAGTAATGTCACAATTGAGGTCTACATAAGATTTTTTTTTTTCAAATTTAGTTGCAAAATGGAGTTTCTAGTTTAATCCAAGAACAGACATATAAGACTAATACATATAACATACAATCACATATCATTTCTCTATCTTTAGTTTACTCTTCAAACTTTACTTGTTCATTTAACTCACATAAAAAGCAGTAATTTACCATTCTGTTTCCTATCATCTGGCCTTTTCTTTTGTCCAAATAAAATAAAGTCCAGTGAGAGAACATTAGGCCTTTTTTGCAGTAATTTTTCTTATTAACTTCCTCTTGAACCTCTCCTAGGGAATGGCCTTTCTGTTGGAATTACTTTTCTGAAAAGAATGAGGGGGTTGTAATTGAGCCTTTCCTGAGAACTTTCAAACATAGAGCCTTCACTTAACTGGAGCATTTCATTTCTTACTAAAGCCAGGCTTTTGTATACATTTTGAATTTCTAGTTTAGACTTTTGACCCAAGTATAATTATAAAGCAGAGGTCAGTTCCATTGCTTGTAAGGGAACTTTCAGGATGAAACAAACATTTTCCTAAAGACAGAAAACATTTATTTTTAAAATGTCTTTACCTATTGACCATTTGCATTTCTTTTTGAAATCAGTGTCTTTTTTTTTTTTTTTAAGAGCTTTTATCCTCGTAGTCTGTGGTCTAACCCTTTATCATGAACTAAGATCATAAACCTCTTCAAATTACATCCTTCTTTTGAGTGTGACATAGATTTTGGTGTTGCAAATACATCATTATAGTTGACCTCAGGCTTTGCTGTGGGGAGCATAAACTGTATTAACAAAAAATAATTGTTATTAAACTCGCGGAATGATATTGGATTATTCTGTCAAAATCTCTGTGTACCTCTAGTTAGTCTGTCTCCCTCCTTTAAGTTTTTCAAGTAAATGGATTGTTAGGTAGACAAATCAGATTACAGGGTAGACCAAATACTTTATTTATTCTCTTCTAACTTTAAAATTGATTTTGGGTTTGCTTCCTTTTGGCAATTATCTAATATCAGATGATTTCAATAGATGCCTTCTATTCTAAACCAATAAATGACCACTTGGTTCTTCTTTACAATATGTAAAGTATTCATCTGAATGTAAATTTGGTATATACTTGGCATAACTATGATGAGATTGATTTTCATCTGTAGTTTTTCAAATCATTCTTCTTTAAATTCACATCTATGTATGTGCATGTATGTTTTTAGATGAAGGAAATAATTTATCTGAGTGTATTAACAACTATAAAATAGCAAAAATCATCTCTTTGTAACAGTGTTTATTATTGTGATTATCTCCCTTTGGAGGAATGAGTAGGTATTTTGAAAATAAAATTAAAAGACGTTCTTAACTATGAGTTTTTGTGGTACTGGTTGAAATGTAAATAATATTTATTTAGTAAATACGCTATAATTCATACCACATTTAAAAAATTAGTACTCAGAGATTATTATTCTATTACCTATAGGATGCAGTTATATAGTTTACATCAAATTATCCAAACATTGAGGATAATAGTAGGAAGGACAGGAACACTTTACCAGTTACAAAGCTACCTTTTTCTCTCCCTCAGTATCCAGAAAAGGAAAATGTCCCATGTATACATATATTGTATTTAATTTATACTCTAACATATTTAACATGTATTGGTCAACCTGCCATCTGGGGGGGGGGGAAGGAGGGGAAAAATTAGAACAAAAGGTTTGGCAATTGTCAATGTAAAATTACCCATGCATATATCTGGTAAATAAAAACTATTAAAGTAAAAAAAAAAAAAAAAAGAAAGAAAGAAAGAAAATGTCCAATCCATGAATATTTTCTGCAATAGAATGCTATGCAATAATGTATGTGGCAATATGAGAACCTTCTTTGTTCCCATTATAGAAAGATTTGCATGTAGACTACATAATGAGAATCACTAAAATAGAGATAAGAACCTAAATTTAAAAGCATTTTCTAATGACTTTCAGAGTTTGAAGAGGACTATTTCATTACACCTTCAGCTTTTAAGTTACATGGGTTTTCCTGCCTTGGAGTACAAGTGATTATTTGAAGTAGTTACATTTCTGTTATAGCCTGCCTAAATTGAAAGAGAGAGCTGTCCTTTAAAACTACATTTAAGTTTCTGACACATTATAGACACAAATCCCTTAATCTATTAGTACTCTCAGACAACTCTCTTAAATATCAGTTGACATTGGTAAATGAAATTCCTTACTGGATATTCTTTATAACAATGAAAACTTGTTATATAGTTTAAAAAAATTGTGGATAGAGCACTGGCCCTGAAGTCAGGAAGACCTGAGTTCAAATCCAGCCTCAGACACTTAATACTTCCTAGCTGTGTGACCTTGAGCAAGTCACTTAACCCTAATTGCCTCGGGAAAAACAAAAGAAAAAAAAAATACAAAAACCAACAAATCTAAGAGAACTTTCAAGATTATCTGTAGATTTCCTTATTTATTGAAAAAATTAGTTATTACTAAGAATCAAAGTACTCAACAAATTACAGGATATCATATTAGTTCTCCTACCATCCTTTTAAGGTACAAAATTTGATGAATTTTGGGAAAAGGAATTAAAAATTGGGAATCAAGGTGTTTAGTTTTTTAGTTTACATTAAGTCTTTGAATTAGTTTTAAATCCAAAGTACTGATGGGGGTTGATGTCCCTTTAAGCTAGGATCTTTTGATTGACAAATTCTGGTCAAAAAGCACCCTTTTGAATTTCTTTTTTTTTTTTAAATTAATTTTATAATTAGAATTTTTTTGATAGTATATATGCATGAGTAATTTTTTTATAACATTATCCCTTGTATTCATTTTTCCAAATTTTCCCCTCCCTCCCTCTACTCCCTCCCCTAGATGACAGGCAATCCCAAACATTTTACATGTGTTACAGTATAACCTAGATACAATATATGTGTGTAAATCCAATTTTCTTGTTGCACGTTAAGTTTTGAATTACGAAGGTATAAGTAACCTGGGTAGATAGACAGTAGTGCTAATATTTTACATTCAATTCCCAGTGTTCCTTCTCTGGGTGTAGTTGTTTCTGTCCATCATTGATCAACTGGAAGTGACTTAGATCTTCTCTATGTTGAAGATATCCACTTCCATCAGAATACATCTTCATACAGTATTGTTGTTGAAGTGTATAGTGATCTTCTGGTTCTGCTCATTTCACTCAGCATCAGTTCATGCAAGTCTCTCCAAGCCTTTCTGAATTCATCCTGCTGGTCATTTCTTACAGAGCATTAATATTCCATAACTTTCATATACCATAATTTACCCAACCATTCTCCAATTGATGGACATCCATTCATCTTCCAGTTTTTAGCCACTACAGAAAGAGCTGTCAAAAACATTTTGGCACATACAGGTCCCTTTCCCCTCTTCAGTATTTCTTTGGGGTATAAGCCCAGTAGTAGTACTGCTGGATCAAAGGGTATGCACAGTTTGATAACTTTTTGAGCATAGTTCCAGATTGTTCTCCAGAATGGCTGGATTCTTTCACAACTCCACCAACAATGCATCAGAGTCCCAGTTTTCCCACATCCTCTCCAACATTCATCATTATTTGTTCCTGTCATCTTAGCCAATCTGACAGGTGTGTAGTGGTATCTCAGAGTTGTCTTAATTTGCATTTCTCTGATCAGTAGTGATTTGGAACACTCTTTCATATGAGTGGATATAGTTTCAGTTTCATTATCTGATAATTGTCTGTTCATATCCTTTCACCATTTATCAATTGGAGAATGGTTTGATTTCTTATAAATTAGGATCAATTCTCTATATATTTTGGAAATGAGACCATTATCAGAACCTTTAACTGTAAAAATATTTTCCCAATTTGTTACTTCCCTTCTAATCTTGTTTGCATTAGTATTGTTTGTACAGAAACTTTTTAGTTTGATGTAATCAAAATGTTCTATTTTGTGATCAATAATGATCTCTAATTCTCCTCTGGTCATAAATTCCTTCCTTCTCCACAGGTCTGAGAGGTAGACTATCCTCTGTTCCTCTAATCTATTTATGGTCTCATTCTTTATACCTAAATCATGTACCCATTTTGATCTTATCTTGGTGTGGGTGGTGTTAAGTGTGGAACCATATCTAATTTCTGACATACTAATTTCCGGTTTTTGCAATAGTTTTTTTCAAATATTGAATTTTTATCCCTAATGTTAGTATCTTTGGGTTTATCAAACACTAGATTACTATAGTTGTACCCATTTTTGTCTTTTGTACCTAATCTGTTCCACTGATCGGCCGGTCTATTTCTTAGCCAATACCAAATGGTTTTGGTGACTGCTGCTATGTAATATAGCTTTAGATCAGGTATACCTAGACCACCTTGATCTGACTTTTTTTTCATTAATTCCCTTGAAATTCTCGACCTTTTATTCTTCCATATGAACTTTGTTGTGATTTTTTTCTAGGTCACTAAAATAGTTTCTTGGGAGTCTGATTGGTATAGCACTAAATAAATAGATTAGTTTGGGGAGTTTTGTCATCTTTATTATATTCGCTCGGCCTATCCACAAGCACTGGATGTCTCTCTAATTATTTAAATCTGACTTTATTTTTGTGGCAAGTGCCTTGTAATTTTGTTCATATAATTCCTGACTTTTCTTTGGTAGATGGATTCCCAAATATTTTATGCTCTCGACATTTCTTTGGAATGGAATTTCTCTTTGTATCTCTTGCTGTTGCAATTTATTGGTGATGTATAAAAATGCTGAGGATTTATGTGGATTTATTTTGTATCCTGCCACTTTGCTAAAGTACTTAATTATTTCTAATAGCTTTTTAGCAGAGTCTTTCGGGTTCTCTAAGTATACCATCATGTCATCTGCAAAGAGTGATAGTTTGATTTCCTCATTTCTTACTCTAATTTCTTGAATCTCTTTCTCAGCTCTTATTGCCAAGGCTAGCATTTCTTGTACTATATTGAATAGTAATGGTGAGAGTGGGCAACCTTGTTACACTCCTGATCTTACAGGGAAAGGTTCCAGTTTATCGCCATTACATATGATGTTTACTGATGGTTTTTATTATTTTAAGGAATAGTCCATTTATTCCTATACTCTCAAGTGTTTTTAGTAGGAATGGATGTTGGATTTTATCAAATGCATTTTCTGCATCTATTGAGATGATCATATGTTTTTTATTAATTTGATTATTAATATGGTCAATTATACTAATAGTTTTCCTAATATTAAACCAGCCCTGCACTCCTGGTATAAATCCTATTTGATCATAGTGTATTATCCTGGGGATGATTTTCTGAAGTCTTTTTGCTAATATCTTATTTAAGATTTTAGCATCAATATTCATTAAGGAAATTGGTCTATAATTTTCTTTCTCAGTTTTTGATCGACCTGGTTTAGGTATCAGTACCATGTCTGTGTCATAAAAGGAGTTTGGTAGGACTCCTTCATCCCCTATTTTTTCAAATAGTTTATATAACATTGGGGCTAGTTGTTGTTTAAATGTATGGTAGAATTCACATGTAAATCTATCTGGTCCTGTGGGTTTTTTCCTGGGGAGTTGATTAATAGCTTTTTCTATTTCTTTTTCTGAAATGGGACTCTTTAAGCAATTTATCTCCTCCTCTGTTAATCTAGGAAACCTATATTTTTGGAGGTAGTCATCCATTTCACTAAAGTTATCAAATTTATTGGCATAAAGTTGGGCAAAGTAACTCCTTATTATTTCTCTAATTTCCTCTTCATTGGTAGAAAGATCCTCCTTTTCATTTGTAAGACTAATAATTTGATTTTCCTCTTTCCTTTTTCTGATCAGATTTACCAAAGGTTTATCTATTTTATTGGCTTTTTCATAAAACCAACTCTTGGTTTTATTTATTAATTCCATAGTTTGTTTACTTTCAATATTATTGATTTCTCCTCTTAATTTTAGTATTTCAAGTTTAGTTTTTGGTTGGGGGTTTTTAATTTGGTCTTTTTCTAGCTTTTTAATTTGCAGGCCCAATTCATTAATCTTCTCTTTCTCTATTTTGTTCAAATAAGTTTCTAAAGATATAAAATTTCCCCTTATTACCGCTTTAGCTGCATCCCACAAATTTTGGTATGATGTCTCAGTGTTGTCATTATCTTGGGTGAAATTATTAATTGTTTCTATAATTTGCTGTTTCACCCAGTCATTCTTGTAGATGATATTGTTGAGTTTCCAATTACTATTTACCCCTAACTTCTTATTGAATGTAGTTTTTATTGCATTGTGATCTGAGAAGAAGGCATTTACTATTTCTGCCTTCCTGCATTTAATTTTTGAGATCTTTATGTTCTAATATACGGTCAATTTTTCTATAGCTTCTATGAACTGCTGAGAAGAAAGTATACTCCTTTCTATCACTATTCAGTTTTCTCCAAAGGTCTATCATCTCTAGTTTTTCTAATGTTCTATTTACCTTTTTAATTTCTTTCTTATATGTTTTGTGGTTTGATTTGTCTAATTCTGAGAGTGCAAGATTGAGATCTCCCACTATTATAATTTTGCTATCCATTTCTTCTTGCAACTCTCTTTAACTTTTCCTTTAGGAAGTTAGATGCTATACCACTTGGTGCATGTATGTTTAGTATTGATATGGCTTCATTGTTTATGCTACCTTTTAGCAGGATATAGTTTCCTTCCTTATCTCTTTTAATTTGATCAATTTCTGCTTTTGCTTGATCTGAGATAAGGATGACTACCCCTGCTCTTTTGGCTTTACCTGAAGCATAATAGATTCTGCTCCAACCTTTTACCTTTACTCTGTATGTATCTCCCT
This sequence comes from Sminthopsis crassicaudata, assembly GCF_048593235.1. NCBI lineage: Eukaryota > Metazoa > Chordata > Mammalia > Dasyuromorphia > Dasyuridae > Sminthopsis > Sminthopsis crassicaudata. The sequence continues at coordinate 264,925,526 of NC_133618.1, read as the reverse complement.
GCTTTAAGTGTGTTTCCTGTAAACAATATATTGTAGGGTTCTGACTTTTGATCCAGTCTGCTATCCACCTCTGCTTTATGGGAGAGTTCATCCCATTCACATTTACAGTTAAAATTACTAATTCTGTATTTCCTGCCATCATATTATCCCCAGATTATGCTTTTTTCCCCCTTGATCCCCCTGAACCTCTTCCCCAATATTTAATTTATAGACCTCACTTGTGACGCATAGCCCTCCCTTTTTAGTATCCCTCCCCCCTCCTTTTAAGTCCCTTCCTCTTTCTTGTACCCTTCACTTATTCCCCTTTTCCTTTTCCCTTTTTCTCTCCCCCCTTTTAATGAGGTGAGAAAGGATTCTCTGAAAAACAAATATGTCAATTATTTTCTCTTTGAGTCTACTCTAATGAGAGTAAGATTCACACAATGTTTCACCCCCTCTCTAAATTCCCTCAGATGTGGTAGATTTTCTATGCCTCTTCCTAGGATATAGTTTCCCTCTTTTTATCTCTCCTTCCCCTTTTTTCTGATGCTATCCCCTTCCCTTTACTACTTTCCTTTTTTTTAAATATTATATCAGTAAAACCAAATTATCCAATGTGGACTTTCTGTATATCCACAAAAGAGATACAGTTCTCAAAAGTTCTTTTTACCTTTTTCTGCTTCTCTTCAGTCTTGTGCATGTAGATCAAATTTTTTGTTTGTCTGGTTTTTTTCTTAGAAACAACTGGAATTCCTCTGTTTCATTAAATGATCATCTTCTTCCATGGAAGAAAATGCTAAACTTAGCTGGATAGTTTATTCTTGGTTGCAATCCTTGTTTGTTAGGTTCTTACTAAGTGCTAATGAGATAATGAGATATTGGGTTTTTACTAAGTGCTAAGTCGGTAATTGACAATTTTCTAATTCTGGCCTTTCTTGGGGACTTGTGAATTCCTAGGGAAGATCTTGCGTGCTTGGGAGGAGCAAGCTCATTGGTTGAAGTGGTTCTTCCCAGAAGCCCTTACATTATCCCACGCCCATTCTCTGGGAGGATAAAGAGGGCATCTGTGGAGGAAAAAAGTCAGTCTCTGCTTTAGACCAGGCTTGAAGCGGCTCTTTGCAGGAAGGGAAGTCACTTCTCTGGACAACAGTTAACGGCAACTATCTGGAGACAACGGTTCTCTACAGGAAGAAGAATCTGTCTGAGAGATTTGAGTTGACACAGCAGATCTCCTCCAAGAGAGCGATCGGCAGCTTCTGGAGACAACAACACGTTACACTTGTTCTTTTGCCTTTCGGAATATCAGGTTCCAGGCCCTTCGATCCTTTAATGTGGAGGCAGCCAGATCTTGCATGACCCTTGTTGTGGCCCCTTGATATTCGAATTGTTTTTTCCTCACTGCTTGCAATATTTTTTCCTTAGTATGGTAGTTCTTCAGCTTGTTCCGTGGAGTTCTTTTTTTTAGGGCCTTTTTCAGAAGGTGTTCAATGAATTCTTTCAACATCTATTTTCCCTTCTGTTTCTATTATCTCTGGACAGTTCTCTTTGATGATTTCCTGTAAAATAGAATCTAGGCTATTTTTTTGATCATAGTTTTCGGGAAGTCCAATGATCCTCAGATTATCTCTCCTAGATCTATTTTCCAGGTCTATAGATTTTCCCAGTAAGTATTTGATAGTATTCTCCAGCGTTTCTTTTTTGTTTTGTTTTGTTTTGTTTTGTTTTGTTTGACTGATTCTTGGTTTCTCAATGAATCATTCATTTCTATTTGTTCAGTCCTGATTTTTAACGAGTTATTTTCTTCATTCACATTTTTTAGTTCTTTTTGTATATGCCCAATTGAGTTTTTAAATGAATTATTTTGCTCTGTTGAATTTTTTTCCATTTCACTAATTTTTTTAGTGAGTTATTTTCTTTTACCAATTCAGAAATCCTACTTTCTTGAGACTTTTTTATCTTTTCCAATTCAGAAATTCTACTTTCCTGTGATTTTTTAACCTTTTCTAATTCACAACTTTTTTTTCCTGCACCTCATGTGAATTCTTTATTTTTTCCAACTCAAATTTCAGGGCATTGTTATTCTCTATCATAGCTTCTCTTTCCTTTCCCCATTTTTCTTCAAACTCTCTTAACTTTTTAATAGTCTCTTCTAGGAGAGAGTTATGTGATGGGAGGCAGGTGTCATTCCCCTTTAGAGTGTTATCTGCAGACTCTCTGCTGTTAGCTTCTTTGGGGTTGGGTGCCTGCTTTTTCTCTGTGTAGAAAGTGTCAATGTCCCGGGAGGGGAAATGCCTCAGAAGTGTTTAGCACGTTGTGTGGGCTGTGAGGAGTGCCCAGTGAAGGACCCCTCTATGTGGCCTAGCGAATGCCCTGAGGTTTAAGGCTGAACAGTGAAAGCTTCACAAACCCCAGCCAATCCCTCCCTTAGGGCCGTGGATATCAGCAGCTGATGTGAAAAGCCCCTGTGCTCAAACCGGAAGTGTCTGCCCAGAAACAGAGGTTCCTACTACAAAGGTTCTGCTTCTCTGGGAGTTCTGCTTTTCTGGGAGTTCAGCTACTGCTAGAATTCCATTGCCTTAGGCTGAGCCCTGAACTACGTGGATTAGAGGCTGCCTCGGGCTGTGTCCCGTCTGTTCAGGCTCTCAACTACCCCAAGGAGTAGCCCTGGGCAGCAGAAGGAGGCTGCGATCTATTAAGTCACTTCCCGATTGGGTTGGATTAAGGATCTGGCTTTTTATTTTAAAGTGGCTTGATTTCTCTTCTGAACTGCTGTTTTATAAGCAGAGAAGAGCTAACAGCCTGTGTCAGATTCCTCTATATCAGTGGCTTCCATGGGTTCTCCCCAGCCCGATCGCCACAGTGTGTTAGCACCCAGTCCAACCCTGTCTGTGCTGGCCTCTTTTTTTTTTTTTTTTTTTTCCCTCCCCTTGGAACCAATCTTTTCTGTTGAAATTCCAGATTCTCTTCAGCTGGTAAGTTGTGTTTCTAATCCTTGTGGTTTTTAGAAAGTGTCCAGCATTACTTTTGAGGCCGATTGAACTAATTGGTAATGAGGGAAGAAGGGGATTTACAAATTTGCGTGTATCTTCTCCGCCATCTTGGCTCCGCCCCACCCTTGTGAATTTCAATGATATCCAGGCTTTCCCCAGCCCCCACCGGATCTGAGCTGGCTTGGGTTTCCCCAATCCCCACAAACAGATTCTTCCTTATCTAAAGACTCATTGAATTCTGTACAGGAGTCTGGGACTCCACCCACCTTCAAGATTATAAAAAGGGAGCTCTGGGGCTCAGTGTCTTAGCAGGAGCCCCCAAAACATAGTATCCTTCCCGCCATGTAAGGGTTCCTGTCTGCCCGGAGCCCATCTCTGGCCCTGGCATCTTTCTACCTTTACCCTTACTTCCAAACCTCAGATAAACCTTTTTTATCAATCTAGGTCCTCAGGCCTGTAAATTCCTTTACAGGGCACTCTGTGCCATCACTGGGCTATCCTTGTGCCTATTCAAAAGGGTTTCCCCCTTTCCTAACTCTCATCAGTACCAGTATTTCAGGACAAAGTTAACATAGCACAAAAATAATTACATTATTTTATAGATAATAACTAGTTTTTAAGTTTGAGTATCCTTTTTTGTTTTTGCCCATTCATTTTTCAATCATGTCCATCACTTTTTGATCATTTGGGTTTTTTGGGCAGAAATACTGGAGTGGTTTACCATTTCTTTCTCCAACTCATTTTACAGATGAGGAAACTGAGGCAAAATAGTATTTTTTTTTTTTTACCTAAGGTCACACAACTAGTAAGTGTGTAAGACAAGACAAGAACTCAGGAAGATAAGTTTTTCTCACTCCAGGCCCAACATTCTATCCATTGTGTTGCATTTTGGGTATATTTGTATTATTAATGATATTGTGAATTTCTTATAGCAACTTAGTATGGTATACAGTCAGTATACATTTATAAGATCATGTTTTGTGCTAGTCACTATGTTATGTTCATTCTCAACAGCTTAAGAAAATAAATACCTTTATATTTGGTAGGGAAGCCATAAGCAACTAGGGAAATAAGAAGAGGTTTCATGTAAAAGTTAGTCTACTTATGACTCAAGCTAAGTCTTTAGAGAAGTTGGTCTCTATTATCTCAGTAAAGCATAAGGTGAGAACCATAACTGAGAGGAGAATTTGTAGAAGTTTTGAGGGAAGAGAAGATTTCAAGTAGATACCTTGGTTAAATAGACAATGCATTAGATTCTTAGATGAAGAATCCATGAGAAAAGTAAAAGGATTGCTTGCTGAAATGATGATCCATTTGAGATTGCATAACAAAAACTTGGAGGTAAGCACAAATTAGGAGGTGTCAAGTTATGGTGTCTTGATTTTGAAAGAGAAAAATAAGGTCAGAGTAGAGAATGTAATGACTTGCGAAATTACTAACTGAAGAGATTGGTGATTATAGTGAAGATAAAGATTAGATTTTTTTTTTTTTAAGGTATAAGTGTCACAATGGGACATTTGATTACACAGGGAAATTTCAGAAAGTGAAAAACTTGTAGATGATGGCAGAATCAAAGGTATTACTATTCCTGCACATGGCTAAGATGGAATGAAGTATCAGGTCATAAATTTTGAGGGAGCATCATAATGTATGTTGAAACTCTTTTGTATAAAAGCAAGGAGGACGGGGAGATAGAAATACTATAAAGTTGTTAAGTCTGGACTAACTCCCTGGAGGCCTAAGGATCAACCAGAGTCAGGATAAGTAAAAGTCCTTGGTCTTCAGAGGGAGAGGTGATAGAAGCAGACAGACTGCCAGGAGTTTAGCCAAAGATCTCTTCTCAATTCTGGAGTCCAGAATCTCTACCTTTCTCTTCCTCATCCTTCCTCCAAATGAGTCTCTGGCCTTTGTCACCCCACTCTCTAATCCTTGCCTACGCTTATCTTAACCCCAAACAGTGAGCCAGTTTCAGCACTTGACATAAAGTAGATATAGAACTTGAGAAAAGAGGGGAAATCATCTGTAGGCCAATAAATAAGGAATACTGTGGTCCAAGATTATTGACAAGATACTTTTTGCTTTATGATTTTCTGCCTTTCACATCTGAATGACATCTTTTTAAATGATCCCTGTGGATAGAGTGCTAGGTCTAGAGTTAGGAATACCTATCTTCAAATGTGGTCTTAGACACTTACTAGTTCTGTGACCCTGGGCAAGTCACTTAGCCATGGAACAATATATTATTGTAGACTGGTGTTTTTGCTCCTCATTTTCTTTCATATTGTTTAAATTTGCCATTACCAGTATTATAATACCAAATTGTATTTATTTCCAATTATCAGGTATTTCACATCTATCATGAGAATTCTTTTCTTTTTATATTTTTATATATATTTTTTCTTTTCATAAAATGAGATAATTCATTTTAGCTTTATTTACTTGTCTTAAATTCCTGATTTATCATTTCTCAGTCTCATCATTAGTGTAATTTCTTCCAGCAACTGACATCTCCAGACAAACTTTTCGCAATTAATTGCTCATGTGAGACTGAATGTAATGAGGATCATATTCCTGTGATAGCAGAAGATAACATCCAGTATGAAATCCTACCTCCCACCTGGAAATCATCACATCCTCCCCCTCTTTTCCAGTACTGTAAGTTTATATGTTAGTTGCTTATATTCAACTATTTATTAATAGATCTATTCTTATTTACTTCTATTCACATATGATTTTATATATTAAATATTTGTTACATGAAAATACATATTTATAACATGCATGTGTATGTTGCCCTATTGCATTCCTATTGGTTACTATTTAAATTATGTCTTCATATCCCCTCACCCATCAAAAAATTAATAATAATAATACATACTAATTCCCAACTTTGGTACCAAAAACAGTGGAAATGATTCCATTAAACCATTTTCCTACTAAATTTAATTAAACTGGCTCTTGATGTGTTATACATGTAGACAGTTTTAAAATTAGATGAATTAAACTTACAGTTTGGTGATGAACATTTGCTTTTTCAAGTATGAATTATCTTCACTTTTTAGAATAGTGAGAAATAGTCACTCTTAATATGAAAACCCTCACTTGAAAAGTAGGAAAAAAGTCAGGGAAAAAAACAAGTCTTCCTCTTTTTACTTTTATAAGATACAAACTGATGTGCAAACTATGGATCCCATGGAGATTTGCACACTTTATTGAAAAATGTGTTGTTAAATGTAATGACTGATTTATTTTCAACATTGGCATGGTCATGTGGGAGATAGTATGTTGTATAAGAAAGTACACTAAAATCAGAAAATTAGGTTCCAGTTTTGTTCCAATATTTATTAGCTTTGTGACTTTAGACAAATTACTTATATTCTCTGGGTTACATGCAGGAAACTTTAAAATGACGGTTGGTTATATTAGATGATCTCTAAATTCTAGAATTCTCTGGCTCAATAAGTAATCCTCTTACTGTGAATAATTTTGACATTGGATTTCTCCAGAAAATACAAAACTATAATAAAATTGATTTTTATTTGTATGAATTAACTTGTTAATTCATTTCTCCTAATGTTATGATTGTATATAATAGCAAAACTAATTCATAATGGAGATTTCAGGATATCTGATTTTTTTACTACTTTTAGACTTTTGAGGAATTATGTAGAATAATGCAAACCTGATTTCTGCAGATATCACAGTGTCCTAGTACTTAACATTAAAAAAACTGATTATGTGCTCCTAGTACAACTTTGAAATTGATATTTCTATATTAAGGACAGACTATTAAAGTCATTTTTATCCCATATTTTAAATTAAGAAAAATTTCAAAAATATTTTTTCACCTATATGCTTTGTCACTTTCACTCATTATATAACAGTGAGATTAATAATGTGCAAAAAATTATTGAGGTAAATTATACAAGTATTTTTCAATTCTTTAAAATTACATTTTAAAGAAAAAACAAACTTTAAAAATAAATTTAGACATTGATTACATTGTATCATTCTATGAGTGGATATGGTTTAATTGTTATAAGCATATAATTTGGTATGACAGTTTAATGAAATGTAATTTCATTCTGTAAAATGATATTTCTGGCATTTTATTTGGAAATATCTTATTAACTAACTTTTAATCTATTTTTTTGTGTGTGTGTTTCTCTTTTTCAGCTGAGAAATCAGAGTGTTCAGTAAAATCTCCAAGTGGTTACCAGTGGATTAGCTGCATCACAGCCTCCTTTCTTCCATCAGAGCAGGAAAGTATTTCAAATGTAGCAGTTGAAGCATTTTCTTCTCTCCAAGGTGCTTACTCATGAATAATGAAAGTAGTTTTTCTTTAATTTTAAGAAAAGTAAAAATGAAGAGATTTTTTTTTATCCTAATTCTCTAAAATAGCCTATAGGATTTGTGCTGCCCAATAACTAATACTTTTAGCAAGTACTAATGATTTGGATATTATTACATTTGATATTATATAAAGATATTCTTTAATTTGGAAATTTGCAAAATGCCAGATAATGAAGAAAAATAAAATATGTAGTATTGAGTTATTTTCAAAATATATTTCCAGAGCCAAATCATCGGATCTTGGGTCTCCTGGATGTATGTACATCATCTGTGTGCTTATCAATGCTAGGGACTACTAAAGTACTTTTGTTAAGATCATAATTTTAAATTAATTTTTTTAGAAAGCTGTTGCCGATGTACATTTTGGCATATAGGATTAGGTCAGCAGACATAAATTTCATTGATGTACTTAATGCAAAGGAGGAACTGCTATCTTGGGAATCTTGTAAACCAGAGTCCTTACTAACCCCCTCTTACAAGATAATGACATATAAAACAAAATGTCCCCATTTTGTTTTGCATCTTTCTTCATTTTAAACTTTAAATAAAGAATGTTTATGCAAAGCTCTTTTTCATTCATAAAAATGGAAATCACTCTTAGTGCCTGCATGAGTAGACTTGTATTCTTGTTCACGAATTCTCATGATGGATTGGCCTATAAAATCTTTACGTTTGGCTTGTGCAGTTGAGTTCATGACTGAATACAAAGTGATAAAGGTTTAGAATTTTTTAGAAAGCAAAGAAATCATATCTTCTAGATGGCCCTTAAGTTAGTTTTAATAGTCTGGAAATCAGCTAGAAAGGTGTAATCAGACTTGCAGTTAAAAGCACTAGTGTTCAGTATAAATATTTGGGGTATAATCTGTAAGTTGATGCAAGAGGGATCTATAACACTTACTTGGTTTTCATTATATTTGCATGGGTATCTGCCAGTGCAAACATATTTATTTTTATTGTATCATCCATCAGAATTCAAGAAAAGAAATGACAGATTGTGTCACTGACCAGTTCAGCAGCCGACTCCTTTCAACACATTATTGTATATTTATAGTATTATCTGTATTGTTTTCAATTTTTGGCAAAATAGTCACTTTTTGATCTTGGGTAGAAAAGTCAATGCTCACATTTCCTGTGAGGTTTTTGACCTTTTTTTGAAGAGGTAGGGGAGAGCTAAATGAATTATGATGCTGTCATATGGAGAAACCACAGAATGTTTCTTTGCCAAATTTTTTAATCATCTGTTAGTATGTGCTTTTCCTGAGCCCCACTAGCAATTCACTCATAATTTCTGCCCATCCTCTTACATGCTGTGAGAGTGAAGTATATAGAAGTTCTTTTAACCTTCCTTTTGCAAGGTTAATTGATTTAATCACCCCCAAAGAAGATGAGTTTGGCCAGAAGGATTTAGAAATCCATATTTTCTCTTAAACTTTAGCGGGACTGATATAAGGAAGAAAATCTTCCTTATTTTTGATTAATCATAGGAAACATATATTTTAGATACTAATTTCTTGAAAATTAATTTTCAGTTCATAGGATATGGTAAATATTATACTGGTACTCATATTTAATGATCATGAAGTTTGCATTCAGTAAAATTCGAGTGTTGATAACTAACTGTGATCAAATTCTTATCATTACATACTTTTTAATAGCAACTATTTCATGCTTTTTCATATCTCTTGCTAACATTTTAAAGAGGTTTTTTGCATAGATCAAAAAGCCAAGTTATGTCTTCTGTATCTAGAACCTATTCCACTAAGAATGACTATATGTTATTTCTTTATGACCTATGTGGACTCTTCTCCATTTAAGTTTTTAACTAGCAAGTATTTGGATCTACCAGTTTTTTTAATTTAGAATCAGTGAACTGTTAAGATTCCACCTTAATTAAACTTAATAAATAAGTTATATTTATAATTATATATAATATATTAATCATATTATTTTATATATTTATATATAATTATATGTAATAATTAATTATATAATAAATAAATAAATCTTTATTTAAATTGTCTTTGATATCTATCATAAACATTGAAATTTTTTCTCCTGCATGCTAGCAGAGGTGGGAGGTGGAAGGAGAATGAGATGCAGGGGCAGCCTGGCATTTCTGTGTATCTTTCTTCATTCTTATAGTGTGACACTTGACCAATATTGTTGATTCCAACTAGGAATGAACTAGAATGCCATAGCAAGCAAAATAATTTGTATTTTCTAAGTTCTAGGCTTAAGCTGTGTTTCCCAGTAATGTGGCTTTAGTTTTGCTTTTTTGAGGAACCTTCCAAAAAAATTATTGTAGTGCCATTATAGTCCATTCTACTTTACCTGACCCCAAGCTATGCTATGTTATCTTCTCTCTCTAGTACAGATACAGCAACTTGCTTCTGCCATATATTAGAAAGAGATAAAGATCATCCTTGTTTTTCATAATGCTATTTGTCTATAATTCATTTCAGTGAATAAAAGTTTTGGAAGTTGAAGCACATAAGTGGCACAGTAGATACAGTGTCAGCCCTCAACTCAGCAAAATCTGAGTTCAAATCTAAATTCAGACACATATAATGTGTCTTTATGCAAGTCACTTAGATATTTTTTGGCTCAGGCTTCTCATCTATAAAATGGGGAAGAATAATAATAATGATAATATCTGCTTCTTAGGGTTATTGTAAGGATCGAATAAAATGTTTGTAAAGTGCATAGTATAATGCCCAGCAAAAGTAAGCCCTATATAAATGTTAGATGGTACTGGTGCTGGTGATAGTAGTAAGTAGTAGTTTTTATTTTGTTGTTATAGTTGTAGCAATAGTACTAATGAGGAGGTACTTAATAAATTTAAGTGGTTGAAGAAGTTTATGAATTTTAATCAGTGAGTCAATGAAACAGCATCTAAGTATATATACTATAGTTTGAAATTACTTTCTCTATATAAAAATAATCTTTGAAGCATGTTGCATAAAACTTTTTTTTAATGACTATGAAATGATCATTGGCCTATTTCAATAGATTCTTTTGATACAAATAGACATAAAACGATTTGATAGTCTAAGCTTTATCCTCTAATCAGCACAACCAAGCAGTCTTTGATCTGAACTTTTACTTGTAGAATGTCATCTAGAAAGGATTCAGAAAGTTTTCTAATCCAGCTATAAAATTCAGGGAGTCCTAAACATAAATCACTTAGTTTACTGCTATTTGTTCATACTAGTTGTAAAAATCATCCAAAAATAAAGAAGTCATACCACACTCTATTTTGGTAACATATCCCCCTCCCAGACATTAATTTTAATATTTATTATTTCTAATGTTGAAGCTAAATCCCTCTCATTATTTAGATTCATTCATATAATGATGTCATTGTTATCATGATACTTAGGACATTCCATTTTATATTTGAAAATTTATTAGCTTCTTGATCTTTTTCTGCAAACAGATAAGCCCATTTCTTATTGGCCTTTTCTCATTGAGCTTTTTTTCCTAATCTTTTAATGGTTTTTGTTGTTTTATCCTGGACTCTGAGTCCCTGACAATGATTAGAATCCCATATTGACCTTAAAGTGAAGCTATTAGATAGAGTGTCAGGCCTGGAGTCAGGAAGACCTGAACCTCTAACACTTACAAGTTGTGTGACTCTGAGCATAGCATTATATCAGTCAAATTAAATCAGTCAGTAGTAAGTCTACATTTACTAAACAATTTTAATATTTCTTTGTATCAAACTAAGAAATAGCTGTGGATTCAGAACAGCCAATCTTTGGGTCATAGCTTCTTATCTTAAGAAGTGCAAAGCTATTTTGATGACATCTAGTCTAATACACTAATTCTAAATCTTGTGTGACATCTGTGTATAAGGAAATTAAAACTTCAAGAAGTGAAATAACCTACTTAAGGTTATACAGTTATCTCAGTATCACGGAATTTCATTTAGACAGGATTTGAGCAGCTATCTAGTCCAAACTATGTCTGAAAAAGCATTCCATCTACAGGTGCCTAAGAAATGACCCAGCTTTGCTTGAAACCCTCAAATAAAAGAGAGCCTACAGTCCCCAAGATGTGACTCATTTCACTTTAAACTAATTTCTTTATTATTAGAAAGATCTGCTGTTTACTAGTTGATGAACTATTTTAACCACAGTTAACTATTTACTGGGAGGGGTGGGGGGAAGGTTGCAATCTTCATTGTTAGAGAGACTTCCCTACTCCAGTAAAAATCATTTCTTTTTAAAAATAAGAATTAAAACCCACAGAAAATGCATGAATAAAAATGTCTATCAGAATCCAAATAGTGTTTTACTCATAATAGGTACTGAATGAATCATTGTTGAATGATAAAATAAGAAATCAGCCAATCCCCTCGTCACAAAATGGATTTCCTGCCAGAAAATAATGAATTCTAAAGAGAAAGTTTTACATGAATAATTTAATAAGCATTCATTGAGTGCTTGCTAAAAATTCTGGCCTCCTTTTAAAAACTTTTCCAGGATTGTTTGCACTGGTTCTCCTATACTTGGAATATACTTCCTTCTCAACCCTGCTTTCTTTGTATTTTTTTCTTTATATTTATTCTGTTTATAGACATATACATAAAAATATATATGTATATGTATGTATGTTGTATGTAGCTGCTGTCTTCCCTCAGAAGGTAAGCTCCTTGGGAGTAAAAATTGTTTCATTCTTTGTGTTTGTCCCCAGAGTATAGCCCAGTGCCTACTCATGTATAGTAAATGCTTAACAAATACTTGGTGCCTGTCCAAATAGAATTTTGGCTTTATGACCCACTTGAATTATTATTTTATTTATTATTTTAAAGATTACTTCCATGGAAGCAACCTGTAAGAAAAGTAATACCTCTTTTAAAAATCTATATTGATTCCTTTTTTCTTTGATGCTTTTGTTTACAGAGAGAATATATAATGACATAGAATTTCAAACTAGTAGGGAAAAAAAAAAAGAGGTGACTGTCTACATTACTTTGATCCTCAAGTGAGTAGCTTTCTCAAATAGTATAGTCGCCAGTTGCCCTCTTTAGTTATGGCTGAAGTTAGATGCTTTACAAAGGTTCATTCATCTTAAGCTAGATTATTATGACTCTCTCTCCCTTTTTTTGTATAACTAAAGACATATTATAAGTTAGAATGAATTTTATGAAATTATTCTGCTGTTGAAGCACTTTACACATGTTAGGAACATGCTTTGTTTTTTAAATTCACTAAACAAGAACTAAGAACTACAATGTCTTATTTTTGTTTAGTCTTATTTTTTAAACATTGAGAAATTCATAGTCAAAGCACTTGCTGAGCTTTAACATGGAAAACCTACCACATCTAAATTTACATTGTAAGTAATTTCTTTTTTAAGGTATAGCAAAGTTTAAATAGCTTCATAGTATTAATGCTAATGGAAAGAACCATTACTTAGGCCTTTAAAATTTGAGTTGCTTGAGGAAGCATTTAGTTCTTACAGACGTCTTCAAAAAGGGCATTGTTGTGCAGATCTATCATTTATATCTATATGGAAAAATCCATCTGAATGAAAACTAGTTTTAAATAGCATCAGAATTATGGGGTATGACTATGAAGTGATGTTAATGTCTTTTAACAAATATATCTGAACTTATATATTCAAATAACTCTTAGGCCCATCATGGTTACTCTGGAAGCCTGTGTATTCATTAATATCCAAATCTATTTTCAAACTTCTCTTTGGAATTTTCTTCAGCATCTACAATAGATTCTTTTGAATATCCTCAATAGTAGCATTCATTTATTCAACAAAAATTCATTTTTTTCAAAGTATGCTAATGGCAAATTATTATCTTTTGATCAAATTTGATTTTTGGAAGCAAATAAAATTTGTTCAAACCCAAAACTGGTTATATGAAGTTTGTGAACAAGTTAGAAAATATCTTTTGGAATCCAGAAAGGTTGGATTATATAGTTATGAATCTAATATTCTTTGTTGACTTGTCAGCCAGCTCAGAGGACAGTTTGAGTAATCAAGCAACAATCATTTAATAATTGCTTACTATGTGACAGTATGGTGTTGAGCACTAGAAATACAAAGAAAAAGCCTTAAAAAGCTTGCATTCAATTGGAGTATACACCATAGATAAATAAATAAATACCGAACAGATAGAAGGTATCCTTAAAGGAAAAGATGCTTGCAACCATGGGACTAGAAAAAGTCTCCTGAAGGAAGTGATGCTTAAACAGAATGTTAAAGGAAGCTAGGGATTCTAAGAGTCAGTAGAGAAGAGGGGAGGCATGGGGAGCATCTAGTTCAAAGACATAGAACTCCTAGACGGTCATGGATACCACAACTTCTGAGGTGCTACAGAGTTCCTCTTCAATCCCAAGGATTGCCTTATACACCGCTGCTCACAGACTTGGCAGTTAGCAGTGACCACAAAAGGGATAAAGCAGATGCAGGCCCCTAGGCTCCAAATAGGCAGATCCTTTAATAATAAGGTACACCACCCAAGATCCCAGAAAGATTTTGGGTGAACTGTACTTCCAGTTTTCCTATATCATGGTTCTAACTTCAGCCCAACTGACTTCCTCATATCTGCCTGTTTTAAACTCTCTGTTTTAGTTGTCCATCTACAATATCATCCATCCAAATTTCTTTGTTAGAGAAGGTTCTATGCCTTTTGTGGTAGAAGCAATAGTTTAAATCCTACTCTCCTCCCCCACTTTTCACCCTCCCCCCAAGATCAGCTAAATTTTTCCTTAAAAGGTATAGGAAGGGAGCAGAGGAGGATTTCTCAAAGATTTGGCTGATGGGGCATAGTGGATGACACAAACAAGAGAATTGCTCAGCTGATTCAAAGTGAGGTGTCCTAAATGCCAATGCTTGTTGAATATCCTCTTGCTATGGCTAAATTTCTTTTTGTTAATTGTTGAATGACTTACAAATACTTCATTGTTGTCCCAATTAAACTATCAGGACTCTGGCTAAGTTAGGTCAAGTTCACACCTATATTCCTGTTCTCACCTATCAGATTAGTTCTAGCCCTGCTCTCTGCAGTTTTCTTTAGTCTTAGCCTTGGCTTAGGCCTTCTGAAATCTGATAATATACTCTTGACATATACTCAATGCCTGGTTTGACCTTTTGACCCTAAATATTTATTTTTTACTTTTGCTTTTCTGACTTAAACAAACAATAGCTATGTAAGATAGTTTCCCAATCCAGACCTAGACAAACTTTTCTTAACCATACTTCAATGTTTTTTTATCTTCTTGTTCTTTGCATTACCCCAATGAAATACAAACTTCTTGGAGGGCAGGAACTGTTTTAGATGTTTCTTTTTGCTTTGGGTTCTCAGCATATAACATAGGGCTTTGCCCATAAGAGGAATTTAATTACTGCTTATCAAATTAAACCCAGACAGTTGTAATCTTTTGTTCTGATGGGGAAAAAATTCTCAAATTAAAATATTATTGATAGGTTCCCAGACAGATTCTTAATTTTCATAACCTTAATAGTGTAATTTTTTTACAGCTGTTATCAATGCAAAAGGATTGGAATCAAAAGATATTATTTTGGTTTATATGTATGTTCGAAATATGGAAGATTTTTCTGCTATAAATTCAGCATATATGAAAATGTTCGATTTGTGTCCACCTACAAGGTATGTAACTACTACCATTATATATTTTATTTGTTTGTCTTCCCTTAAAATTGCATGATATTTCTTTATCCAGTATAATATTCAATTGTAACAGTGGTTCATTAATCTATGATTGCCTTTGTGCTTCTTTCTCTTATTCCCCTATGCCAATTGTTCCTTTAAATTGTCTTCACTTTTTGTGCAACTATCTTTAGTAATCCTTAAAATGAAGATAAAAGTCCAAGAGAGAGATTTTATAGTTAATGTATATTCATGTTTAAGAAATAAAAATCTCCAGAGAAAACAAAACATGTATATTAAAGATGATTAAAGGGTGAGAAGTCTTTATGTTCAGAATATTAGAGCTTTTAACAAATCTCTCCCTGCCCTACCATCTAACCACATATGACTACATAACCATATACCTACTTTTCCATCTTATAAATCCTATAAATATAACCTTGGACAATAGAACTCCCAGAAGTTCTATCTTGCTCTTTGGATGAATCTGCCTTGGGCTGTTTCCACAGCCTTGAAAAAAGCCAACAATGAAGAGTTGTTTTGTCTACACAAACACCAAATAAAGATTTTGACTGATCCTTCACTGAATTGACCAATTGTTTTTGGCATCCTATGATTCTACAGAAAAATGGATGTTTATAGACGGATTTTCTTGACATTCACCAGTACTTATGGAATACCCACTATGTGAACAGCATCATTCTAGGGGCCTGCATAAGAAATAATAGCAAAAAATCTCCATCCTTGGGGTACTTTGAGAGAAAAAAACATTTTCATAAAATAATAAGAGAAGGTTAAAAACACATGTAACAAATGCAAAATGACTCAATGAAAAGTGAATAGAAAAAATTTTAGAAGAGAAATACTAAAAACAACAATCATATTATTAATTTATTAATCTTGGAGCACTACTTTTTCTCTAAATTATTAATGCCATCTCTTAGTTCTATTAGACTTTAACAGTCTGACCTTGTATAATTCCCAAGATTTTTACATGAAGTTAAATTACTCAAACCATAACACTTCAAACAAATACTTTTATACAACAGTGTGTTTTCTTTATTTGGGACAATAAAGTATGTCATACTTGGTTGAATGTCTGTTGGACAAAATTTTTTAAGAAGGGAATAGCATGTTGAAGTAAGGAAAGTGAACAAAAGGAAATATTTCAAACACATTAGACAATTCAATTTCACAAGCTTTAAAACAAAGCAAACAAAAAACAACAAGTAATAGAAACCACAATGCAGAAACAAAAGTAGTCTTTTCCCTCAAAGAACTTGTGTTATAATAGGGGGGGTGAAATAGTGAAATAATACAACATAATTTTATGAAAAGTCATTAATTACTAAGTGGTTAAGAAAAGTTTCCTGAAGGAGGTAGCATATGAGTTGAGCTTGGAGGGAAGCTAAAGGTTCTATGTGGCATCCAGATGGCTCAGAGAATCAATAGCTGGACGTTGAGTCAGGAAGACCTGAACTCAAATCTGGTCTTAGATTTTACTAGCTATCTGCCAAGAGATTAGAAGCAGAACTACTAATTAGGAAGATATAATTGTCCATTTGAGAAATGGCAAAAGTCTCAGTGTGGCCAATGAAGAGAGGAAAAAAAGGAACAATTTGGAAAGATGTTATAAAGTTAGATTATTAAAACATGTCAATTGATTGAATGTGGAAAATAAGAAAGAGCAAGGAAACAATCAAGGTTGGCTTGAGGCTGCAAAATTGATGACTTCAACAAAAATGGGAAAATGTTGGTGGGGTGGGTTTATTGATTTGGAAATAATCTGCATAAAATAAATGACAGTATGGGAGCTGGATTATAAATTATAAAGAGAGGGTGTAAGCATCTGGGAAAGAACAATATGATAATTATTTTGGGTGCTATCTTTTTATAAAGCAGCATTCTTTGATTACACCCATTTGGAAAAAATAGTTGAACTTTAATGTCTCAATATGGAAGACTAAGCCTGATAGGAGGGAAAAGGAATAAAAAAGAAATAGATGAGGGAATAGAACTCCATAAACTTAGTAAGAATGGAAGAGAAGACGTTTTTGGGACTTCTTAGAAAGGAGTATTTGGATTGTTGAGTTGTACTTAATTATGCACAAGTCTCCTTAAGTGGTAAATAAAGCTCTTTCAAATGCTTATACCATGAAGTTTGTAAGTTACTTTGATTCCCAGAGTCACAACTTCAACAGGTGGAAGGTGAAGACTCAAAAATTTAAGAATAATTTTGTTATCAATTAGTTTTGCTTGTCTGATTACTTAAATAATACATCTACAATGAATGCTTCCTGTATACTTTTAAATGTTTTCTGCTTCTATTTTATACTGAAACAGAGGGATTATTTTCAGTTATACACCTGCATTTATTATAAGATTGGAAGGAATTACTGATTTTTTGACATAAAGAGTATTTAGTTGAGCAAGTTCATGGTGAAAACCACATAATGTATGAACTGATATTCCATCCTTATTATCACTCAGTATTTTACTTAATAATTCATACTATCTCAGATCCATAATTTCAAAATAATATACTTTTTATTATTTATTCAATCTTTAAGTACTTAGCAATAACTAGCTATCTGCAAGCCAAACCTTAATTAAATTACTAATTTAATGCATCAAATTAAATGACTTGCATAGGGGTCATATAGCTAGTAGGCATCTGAGGCTGATTTGAAACCAGGGCTTTCTGATTCCAGGTTCTAGCCAGCAAGCATCTTAACTCAGCCCATCTTCTGGAGAGACTTCTCTTTCTTTTTATCTACTTCTTTTCCTTTTTCTATGGGCTTTTCCATCTCTGTACCAGCAGTCTTCTCATTCTGGAAATGCCTTCTATCTGCAGACTTCCTCCTCCTATTGGTAAGTTCCTGCTCTTGAGATCACCATTTACCCAGGCCATCCAGGCTCACATTTCACCTAGGTTTATTCCTTATAAGCTCATAGAAGTTAGAATATTGATTGAATTGCCAAAAAAAAAAAAAAAATAGAAAAACAGCCTTTACTCTGCTTTCCCTTTTTCTTGCTCCATTTTTATAACAATTTGTTTTAAAATCCATTGTCCCAACACCTATCTTCAGTTGTATAACTGTTAACTTAGAAATGCTACTACAATATTTCTCAAGTATCTCTACTTTCATATTTCCTATCTCCTATCTTTCTTTATTTCATTCTCATATTTGTAATTTATTCATTTACTAAGTTTATTTTTTCCAACTAATAATATTTATTGAGTATCTACTTTAGAGTCACTGAGGATTTAGGAGTGGTTTAAGAAGTTAAACATCTTACTACTGCCAAAGAGATCTTAAAGAAGGGAAAGAGACCCACATGTGCAAAAATATTTGTGGCAGCCCTTTTTGTAATGGCTAAAAATGGGAAGTTAAATGGATGCCCGTCAATTAGAAAATGGCTGAATAAATCATGGTATATGAATGTTATAGAATATTATTGTTGTATAAGAAACAATCAGCAGGATGGTTCCAGAGAGGCCTGGGAGACTTACATGAATTGATGCTAAGTGAAACAAGCAGAATCAGGAGATCATTGTACATGACAACAAGAAGATTATATAGTGATCAATTCTGATGTACGTAGCTCTCTTCAACAATGAGATGATTCAAACCAGTTCCAATTATTCAGTAATGAAGAGAGTCATCTACTCCCAGAGAGAGAACTATGGGAAATGAGTGTGGATCACAACATAGCATTTCTACTTGTTCTGTTATTGTTTGCTTGCATTTTTGTTTTCCTTCTCAGATTTTTTTCTTTCTTTCTAGATTTTTCTTGTGCAGCAAGATAACTGTATAAATATGTGTACATATATTGGATTCAATGTATACTTTAATATATTTAACATGCATTGTCTACCTGCCATCTGGGGGAGGGGTTGAGGGAAAGGGAGGGAAAAGTTGGAACAGAAGGTTTGGCAAAGGTCAATGTTGAAAAATTACCCATGCATATGTTTTATAAATAAGAAGCTATAATAATAAATATCTTGTGTTTGCAGCACTTCAGCAAGTAGTATATATGATTCACAGGAACTTTTGGCATAGTTTCTACCTTTGAGAAGCATATAATCTCTTTAGGGACTTATAGTATTTTAAAAATAAATTGCTTAATATGATTGTTTCTTTATCTTTTTTCTTATCTTTTTTTCTCCAAAACTCTCATCTTGCTCAGTGATCACTACTTTTTCTTTAGAAATAAAATTCTCTGGCTTTCCATTTCAGTTCACCTAAACAAACACTTACTAAATATCCACTAGGTACAAGTTATTACCTTAGTTATCAGGAATAAAAAGACAAAAAAAAGAAAAGAAAAAAAAAATGCTTATTCCCTCGAAAAGCTCAGAAGTGAACCACTTTGTTCGAGATCCCACTGTGAGTGTCAAAGGTGAAATGTAAATCCATGTCTCTTTTAAATGAAACTACTGCACTCTTCAGAATCACCATGGAAAGTGTCATTAAACCACTACTTCAATTATGAGTCAGGCCTTTGGAGTACTTCTTGAAAATTGTATTCTAGAAAACCTCTTGTACAAATCTGTAGCATTCAAGGAAATGACTTCTCCATATTAACATTTTAAAATTTGTTTTGTTTCAGGGTCTGTGTAGAAGTTTTGTTGCCAGATGGTCTACTTTTTTCAGTTGACTGTCTTGCTCACAAGACCAACAAGTTGATTGCTGAAGTACTTCCTTGCTCCAAAGAAGTGATGCATGTGCAGAGTATTTCTCACTGGGCACCTGCTAACATTGGACCTTACAGTCAGGCCATCAAGGTAAGTAAAATTTATTAGAGCTTGCTAGGCTTCATTTGTTCTCAACTAAAACTGTAGAAAATTGTCATCTATAATTGCTTTTTCTGATTCACAATGATTCAAATCTTTCCCATATTAATGATGTCTATTTTGTATTTATTAACATAATGGCAATTAATATTAGCATCATTAAACATTAGGAACTTTTATTTTGGAAAAAGAAGAAAAGATTATCATTCACATTCCTCTCTATTTTTAAATATAAATATTTTATAATAAATTGAAATGAGATGTATTTTCTAATTATATAGTCAAATGTTTCTTAGCATTATTGTAGTATTATATTTGAGAATAGGAAGCAGAGCTAAATTTTTTTCATTATCAAAATGTAAAAAGTTCAACTATAGAAAGCATATTTAAAAAAGGAAATGCCAATCAATATTATACATAATATAAACCATTTTTATAGAGTTTATAAATTTAAAGAGCTGTATCACTCACAAACATGTGTTATTGCTGACAGTCTCAGAAGAATCCAAATTACAGATAATGCAAAGTACAATAAAAAAAGTGCAGGTTGCACTATATTACCAGTTAAGATGTGCTTAAAAAGTAGTAAAAGACAAGACAATTCTCAAAAGGAAAAATATACATTATTAAGAATTATGTGCCAAGTTTTTAAATGCTCCAGTAATCAGAAAAACATAATTTAAAATGACTCTGAAACACTAACTCCAATCAAATTGCCAAAAGTAGTTAAAAATGGTAAAATGGTTACTGACATGAATTTGGAAAACCAAGGATTTACTACACTGCTACTAGAACTATAAGTTTATGCATTCTTTTTAGAAAGTAAACTAAAATTATACAATAAGAGCTTCAGTTTTCCCCATATTTTTAATGCAGTGATCCCTATCTTTATAATAGCCATTAACAGGAGAGACCTATTTATGTAAAAATGCTACTTGCATATAAAATTACCCCAAAAAAGTATGGGAAGACATGAAATTTATATAGTGAGGGAAGAAAGTAGAACCAAACAATATAAGCAATGTAAATAATAAAAATAATAATGGTTGCTCAATCCAGAGATCAGTTTAGATGGAGAAAAGAGATATTAATTTTTGTCATATTGTTGAAGCTGATACATACTTTTTGAGCATTATATTGATAAAAATTTTATATACTATCATTTTTGTTTCTTTTTTCCTTATTTGAATATGTAACTGTCTATTTTTTTTTGATAGATGTTAAGTGGGACTACATCATAATCTAATAGGCCTACCAGAATGAAATGCTATTTCATTTCCTAAAACTAGAGGGTATATGTTCAATTCATCTAATAACCGTAATAAGTTATTTAAATGTAAAGTTAAGAGAGCTAAGACACAGCCCTATTTCACATTATTCAGAATTATAATTTCATTTATCAAAAGGCTGTTCCTAATCTTTCATCATTCTCTAACAGCATTATTATAATGAAAGCTTTGGAAAAACCAAGAATCTACATCAGGAATATAGATTTGGGTCCATTGATGGTCACTGCCATGTCTAGAGACATTGTTCAGAAAGACCTATTCCTTCCCTTACATGAATGTCAGCTTCTACTGTTTACCAACCTTGCACAGATATGGAAGATTTTCTCCCTCTGTTCTTGAGCACTGTTACACCTGCCCTCTTTGCTTCTAAAATCTTAGTTTCTTAGGTATTTCTATCAAATAGTCCGTAGACAGTTGAGAATTGCTTCTTGTGCAATAGCATCAGGAGTTAAAAGGCTATACTGACTATAGCCTAAAAACAGCCTTAACTTTATAAATGCTGTCCTTCTTTCCCACTAAAACCAAGCAGCCATGGGATAACAGGTACAAGCATATACTCCTGGATTTTGGAAGTGGTCTTCTTTCTGGATATCAGTTTGGAATTAGGCAAAGTGTCTACAATGCCCATACTATATGACTCATTCCTGGAATATATAATATAAGGAGGTTAAAAACAGAATTAAAAGTCAAACATTAAAGAAAATATTCATATCAATTTGCCATGGCAAAAATTTGGAAATAAAATAAATACTCATCAGGTGGAGAATGGCTAAAATATATATATATGGCATGTGAATTGAGAGACAAAAAGGAAACTAGCTTTAGAGTCAGGAATATCTAGGTCAAGTTCTACATATTGCTTGTGTGACCCAGGGCAAATCATTCAACCTTTTAGTGCTCTAGACAGCTCTTCAAGGCTATAGGATAACAAGAGAAGTTGCCAACCTGCATTGGTAGAATCTCCTCACCAAGGAGTTCCTCACACCCATAATAACATAAAGTCAATCTCTATTCTTAACTCAGTATGGATGCAATGGAATATTATTAGTCAATACTAATTGGCAAATAAGTGAAATTCAGAGAAGCATTAAAAGATTTTTATGAATTGTATTAATTGATACACAATGAATAAGCAGAACTAAGAGAACAACTTTGATTGTGATTACAAAGTAAATGAAAAGACCATTAAAAGGAAGCAGACTTTGAATAAGTCAGTAAGTCAGAGGACTTGTGATGCAGTATATCAGGTATATTATCAGAGGCAATCACTGTATCAAATGTTTTGCCTAATTATTTTTATTGTTACAAAATGGGTTACTAATTTGTTAGTTTCTTTTTTTAAGTTTTTATTTTCCCTAGTTGCACATAAAAACTTTTTTTTTGGTGGTGGGGGGGGGGATTATATGTACATTCATTTTTTTTTCCTGAGACAATTAGGATTAAAGGACTTGCCCAGGGTCACACAGCTAAGAAGTATTAAGTGACTGAGGCTGGATTTGAACGCAAGTTTTCCTGACTTCAGAGCTAGCACTCTATCCACTGCACCACCTAGCTGCCCCCATTCACTTCTTTTACATATTCCCTTATAAATTATGTTGGAAGAGAAAAATCAGAACAAAAGGGGAAAACTATAGGAGAAAAAAAAAAAAAACAGAAGCAAAAGAAAAAAAAGTGAACAATGTCATGGAGACATTGAGTCTCCATAGTTCAGTCTTTCTCTGGATGGGATGCAGACAGCATTTTCCATCCAAAGTTTATTAGGATTATCTTAGATAACTGAACTACTAAGAATAACCAAGTCTGTCATAATCATCTTGTTACAGTTTTGCTGTTACTATGTTGAGTGTGTTCCTGGTCCTGCTTGTTTGTCTCAGCATCAGTGCATATAAATCATTTCAGACTTTCTAAAATCAGCTTGTTCATCACTTTTTTTAGAACAATAATATTCCATTACAGTCATGTATAACTTATACTTAGCCACTTATTCAGCCACTCCTCAATTGCTAGACATCTAATTTTCCAATTCTTTGCCACCACTAAAAGAGCTGCTACAAACATTTTTGTACATATGGCTCCTTTTCCCTCTTTTATGATTTCTTGGGCATAAAGGCCCAGTAGAGATATTGCTGGATCAAAGGGTAAGCATAGTTTCATAGCCCTTTGGACAAAATTACAAATTCCTCTTCAGAACGGCTGGATTGGTTCACAACTCCACCAACAATACTATTTTCCCACATCCCTACCAACATTTATCATTATCTTTTACTGTCATCTTAGTCAATCTTAGAAATGTGAAGTTGTACCTCAGAATTGTTTTAATTTGTATTTCTCTAATTGTGATTTAGACCAATTTTTCATATGATTATGAATGGCTTAAATTTCTTCATCTGAAAATTTTTGACCATTATTAATTGGGGAACAACTTGTAGTCTTAAAAACTTGACACAATTCTCAATATATTTTAGAAATGAATCCTTTATCAGAAACACTGAATATGAAAACTTTTCCCAGTTTTCCCTTCTAATCTTGACTGCATTAGTTTTGCTTGCCCAAAAAAATTTTAATTTACTGTGATCAAAAGTATCCATTTTGCATTTCAGAATGTTCTCTTGGTTTTAGTTTCAAGGAAAAGCTTATTCTATACAAGGTATAGCAACTCTCCTCCCCCAAAGTGACAATGATGTAAAAACTATTAGATCAATAAAATAATTTTTTAATAAAATGGGCAGTGGTGACTGAGATTTGGAAAAGTTGGGAAACTTCTGAGGCTCCTCTGGGGAAAAAATTCTTAAGATGTAAGAAGAGAGAAAAGAAATTCATAAATTCAGAGTAATTGCTATCATTTTTCCCAATTTTGCAATGCCTTGATGAAGACCAGCTCTGTGAAGATAAGAGTTAAAGGTATTGGCACCTAATAACATCAATAATAGATCTGGTGACTTCCATTTTTGCAAGGCTAATTGTAGTCTTGAAAGAATGACTACCCTCATTATAAAGAAATTGGGTACAAAATTATTTTCTTCTCTAGAATACTAAGGCTTCAAATAGCCAGAGTATTTTAGGTCACAGTCAATGTATGCTGGCATAAGTACATTGCTGCCAGCTAGATAGTGTGGCAAACTCATGCAAATTACAAGTATTCACAAAACAGATTCTGCAAATCACTCAGCAGGTCATCTGTCTAATTCCACAGGAACCTTGTGGGATCCTTCCAGCCATATCATGAGAGGATTTCCCCCCCGAAAAAAAAAATGGACCTTGATAATGTCCTTTTAACCTCAGCCTGACAGAAAGAGATTGATTAGGCATCTTCTTTTCAGAGACTAAAGGACTTAATATTGCTGGTCCCTTTTCATAAAAGTATGTGCTGTGGTTTATGTGAAAGTACTGGTCAGAAAGCCACATTTTTGAGAAATCTCTAATTAGGGACATTTAATTCCTTTTAGTGGTCAACAATGAATTACTGAGGTCCAAAGCACTTCTACCTCCAACATTGAGTATCTTTAGGATTCTAAGTTAGAGGCAATATGGTGTGAGGGAAAGAAGTGAGGATTTGGAAGTAGAAGATCTGACTCCTAATTCTGCTCTGTTTTGTTCTATGACCTTGGCCCTCGTTTGTCTCCTCTGTATAAAGTGAAGGAATCAGATTGGATACTGCCTTCAAGCTATAAATCCTATGCTGTACTATAGTGTCTCCTGCTTTTACTAAACCTTAATTTAAAATCTAACAAATTTTATGAATATTCACAACACTGTTTTTAAAGGAGTTCCTAAGAGAAGTTCCACATAATTACCAGTTTTCATTAATAGTATTTCTAAGAAGATTATACTATAATATGTTATTTTTATGTTACTATTTTATGTTGTTGCTATTTATCCCTACATACAGCTAACACAGAGCTATCAAAATGATCTATCCCATATTTAGTGGGACAATCATAGGGGAAATGTTTTAACCAAAATATTTAAGTCTGTTCTCAAAGGTGATTTTCTAAATCTTTTTTTTCTGTGGTCATTTCTTTTTTATAATGAAATCAAGTCCAAAAATATGGTTGTCAAATAGGGACTATATTGTCAGGTATTCCTGACTACCTAACTCACACAAAACCAAATCATAGAGCCAGCAACTTATCTTTAATAAAAGACACAAGTCCCAGGGCCTGTCAAAAGGCAGTGTTAGCAATCAAACATCTCTTGGAGAGTTGATAGTTTCCTCACGATCTTCCCTCTGTTGAGTACATTCAGCTGAGCTTGTGCATATGACTTCAGTTCATAAAAAGTTTACAAGTGCAGCTGGAATGCTTAGGATTTGATTGTTACATAAATAAGTATTTGAGAACATATGTAAACTTGACAGTGTTAGTACCAGATGTTCCTATAATATGATAATGTACTTAGAATGTCCGTTTACACTTTTAGTTTGTTTATTTTGGCACATTCCCTTTATCTGCTAACTTCAAGATAAGAATACATTAACTATATCTGCAGAATTGATCTTCTCCTGTGCTATGGCAACAATCAAGTTACAGTTTGCCATGTTTTTTTAGATAAAATTATAAGTAATGGCAATATTAATTCAATTAGCACTTTCTATACTTAACCTCATAAAACACAAAATATGTCCATTTGTATTATTTATGACATGAAAAAGAAAAAATTCTACTGTGGATATATATTTATGCTATCAAAGTTATCTCTATTATCCAGTTTGTGCATTGTTCAAGCATTTTATTTCTTTTCTTCCTTTGACTATGATACACTTTTGTATAGATAATTGTCCTTACTATTCTTCCCACTTCTTCTAAGCATTTCCCTTAACCTCAATGATGTGAAAGCATTTTTTGTTCATAGGTTATATATGGCCCAATATCCTGTTAGAATCAATTGTTCTTCTTTCTAAAAAGTCTTTAGATTTATTTAATGCCTTTTTTAAATTTATTTTTTAATTTGTAACAGTTCCTTTCTTTATTCTCACAGACTTTTAGTTTAATAATCCATTGTAGATTTATCAAAAATTGAAGTCAAGTTCATTTTCCTATCATTGAAAGTATGTCTTCTTTCCCTTTTTTGAAAAATCATGAAAATTTTTACCTAGCTCTAATTCTAAAACATCATTCCTATTCTTCATGGCTCCTTTGAAGTCACCAATTGTCATTTAGAAGACAATTACATATTCTTTTAGTACTTTGGGGTATGTACTTTAGTCTTCTCATTCTATTGATTACATTTTTTGCCTTAGTAGCCTCTTTCCTCTACCCTTTTTTTTTTTTTTTTTTTAATTACCATTGCCCTGTTTTGTCACTACAAAAGCAGTGGAGCATTTTGTATTTTTCTGTTTCATGGCAAACAATTGCCCACACTAACAATGAGGAACTTCTCTAAACTTAGCTAAACTAATCCTTGGAAAGTAAATATAACCTGTTACTATCATATTTTGGCATAATGATACCATATATTGAAGAGTTTTTATTCTTTTTAAGATTGCTAGAAGGTCACTTCATCCTTAGTAAATAGGACTACTAAAATAAATCGTGTGCCACTAATTAATGTATTTTAAGTTATAAAAATTACATAAGGAATATCTATCAAAAAGGAAACCCATTATCATAATTTGAGGACATACAAATAAGCTTAAGCTTAAATATATGTGTTTATATGTGTGTGTGTATGTATGTGCATGTGTATGTGTATGTGTGTATGTATCTATGTGTATGTATGGGTATACACAGAAAGAGAAAGAGATATTTATGTATGTACTTATTTTCTTTCCTCTTGGAATGGTTGCTTCATATTAAGGGGAGGGAGGAAAGAAACAAGCATGCACTAAGTGACTCCTGGATGCCAGGGACTAAGCTAGATGGTTTACCTTAATGGACCCTCACAACAATTTTGGGAGGTAGGTACTTTTGTTATCTCTTTATTACAGTTGACGAACCTGAGACAGAGAAGGATTAGATGACTTGCCCTGGATCACACATCTAGTAAGTTTCTGAGGCTGGGTCTAAAATCTAATCTTCTTAACTTCAAGCCTAATGTTTTATCTATTGTATTAATTATCTGCCCTTGTGAATAGGAATGGTTTCATTCTTTGTATTTATATCCCTAATATCTAGTATAATGCCTGAAACATAGTAGGTGCTTAATAAATACTTGTTGATGAATTTTTCAAAATATTGGAATATATACTAAGATAATTTGACTGTTGAGCATACTGAGATAGTTATTGGAATAATTGGAGTAACATTGTAGAGCAGAAGTTGTGTTTCTGACTTTTTTTTTTTTCATTCTTGGAGATATATCACTTTGCCAAGGGTCTGATAAGAATCATTAAAATACTCTGAATAAAATAAAAAAGGCCTATTTCAGTATCAAATAAAATCATTTTCCATATAAAGTAATACTTTTCTGTGAAGACTATGTCAACAATTATTGATTCAGTACTAAGTACCCATAAGCCTTAGGGGACCTTAAAGTTTGTCTTGTCCTGTCTGCTTGTTATATGAATGAGAGAAGAAAGATCTAAAGAATAACAGGTAATAAGTAACAGAGCCATGATTTAAAGCCAGATCTTCTGATCCCAAACTAAGTGTCCTTTTCACTACACTCTATAACATCTCCATCTGCTCTGATTA
This sequence comes from Sminthopsis crassicaudata, assembly GCF_048593235.1. Taxonomy (NCBI): domain Eukaryota; kingdom Metazoa; phylum Chordata; class Mammalia; order Dasyuromorphia; family Dasyuridae; genus Sminthopsis; species Sminthopsis crassicaudata. Next base: position 264,897,852 of record NC_133618.1, on the reverse strand, counting down.
CTCTGTTAACATTTGAAATAACCCATCCTCTTGGGTTATTCAGGAAATTACTTCAGCAGAGATCCTTGGGAATAAATGTCCTGCAGGGGCTCCCTACAATGACCTTTCCACATTAGATGCCTTGGTGGTCTAGCATGGATTCTCTGAGAATAATTTAGCTGGATTTAATCAAAAATTGCTTTAGAAGAGACCAACCTAAAAGATGATGATGTGAATATCAAAACATATTTATAAAAAATAACCATATGAAATGCTTCTAAAAACTAATAACTAGAGAAATAGAAATAAGAACTCTGAGATTCACCTTATACACATCAGGTATTCAAAAATGACAATTGTTGAAGAGGCTGTATAAAAAGAAGTACATTAATGCTTGGAAGGGTACGACTTGGTATAGCCTTTCTGAAAAGTAATTTGGAATTATGCCTCCAAAAGTCACCACACAAGTCTTTGACCCAGTGATATCACTTTGCTAAGTGAAGTGAACAGCAGAATCAGAAAAGCAATTTACATAATAGTAAAGAAAAATAATTTTGAAAGATTTAAAAACTTGGGTCAGTGCAAAGATCAACTAATAATTTGAGAGGCTTCATGACAAAGAATGTTACCCAATTCCTGAAAGAAAGGTGATGGATTACAAAAACAGAGATGTACTTTTTTGGATGTGTCTAAGTTGGCAATTCATTTTGCTGGAGTATGCATATTTGTGACAAGGGTCTCTTTTTTTCAATGAATGGGTTAGATAAAGAAGGATCATGATAAGATTGCCAAAAAAGAAAAAGAAATGAAGGTCATTGAATTATTATTTTTTTTAATGCAGAGATGGATGACTAAAAGGAAACATAAATAAATGAAAAAGCTTTGAAAATTACATATAGAACATCTATTTAAAAAAGAAATGCAAGGCTCACAGAATAGAGATTTGCAATTTCATGTTCAGTTTGCTATTTTCTGTTGTAACTTATATCAAAATGATATGCATTGTATTTGGCATTTGGTTCAGAATTTTTTTTAAAATTTTTAATAGTTTTTATTTACCAGATATATGTATGGGTAATTTTACAACATTGACAATTGCCAAAACTTTTGTTCTAATTTTCCCGTCCTTCCCCCCCCCCAAGATGGCAGGTTGACCAATACATATTCAATATCTTAAAGTATAAATTAAATACAATATATGTGTATACATGTCCAAGCAGTTGTTTTACTGTACAAAAGATTTGGTTCATCTCATTGTTGAAAATGGCCACATCCATAATAATTGATCATCATATAATATTGTTGTTGAAGCATCAACATCAGTTCATGTAAGTCTCTCCAGGCCTTTCTGAAATCATCCTGTTGGTCATTTCTTACAGAACAATAATATTCCATAATATTCATATACCAAAATTTATTCAACCATTCTCCAATTGATGGGCATCCATGTAGTTTCCAATTTCTGGCCACCACAAAGAGGGCTGCCACAAACATTCTTGCACATACAGGTCCCTTTCCCTTCTTTAAGATCTCTTTGGAATATAAGCCCAGTAGTATCACTGCGGGGTCAAAGGGTATGCACAGTTGAATAACTTTTTGAGCATAGTTCCAAATCACTCTCTAGAAGGCTGGATGTATTCACAATTCTACCAACAATGTATCAGTGTCCCTGTTTTCCCACATCCCCTTCAAGCATTATCTTTCCCTGTCATTCTAGCCAATCTGACAGGTGTGTAGTGGTATCTCAGATTTGTCTTAATTTGCATTTCTCTGATTAATAATGACTTTGAGCATCTTTTCATATGGCTAAAAATAGTTTCAATTTCTTCCTCTGAAAATTGTCTGTTCATATCCTTTAACCATTTATCAATTGGAGAATGGCTTGATTTCTTATAAATTAGAGTCAATTCTCTATATATTAAAATTTAAACTTTTGAAAATATTTTCAAAACATATTTATGACAAAAAATTTTATATCATGAAGCCATGATCCATAGTGAGAGTGCTCATTTCAGTCAATAGAGAGACTCTCCTCAGCCCTTTTGTTCTATGAGCAAATAATTTTTACCTTCAGTTTCCATCTCCACTCCATATTCCAGATAGTGCCTTCATATGGATCTTTCTACAAAAATAGAGCTGGGTTTATCTATTTCATCATAGATATATAACCATGAATTTATGACAAGTGATTTTTCTCAGCATGTGACCTTGACTTATTTAGAACCTCATTTGCATCTGGACCTCTTCAATATTTACCCATATGTATTTTATATAATTTGCATAATGTCCCCACCAAGATCACTTTCAGAGCAACCCCTTTGAGTTTGCCCTTCCAAGAACCACTGGGAACAATTAAACCTGGGTCACTTCTAAGACGGGTCTTGTTGAAAACAGTTTCACAAGGTGACTCCCCCTGAATCCCTAGCCTTACTTAGATTGGTTATTTATGTACTGTCAGTAAAGTACAAGCCTCATGAGGATAGGTATTGTTTCATTTTTGCCATTCTTTCCCCAGAAGTTAGCATAGTGTCTCCTCATTACTAAATATCTGTTGAATTGAATTGATACTAGTAGTAATTCTAGTCATATCTCTCAATATGCTGCACTTACAACTTAATAATTAATAATTTGGACCCTGAAGAATCCTGAAAATATCATCTGGTTAAACATATGCTTTCAAGCAGAAAAAAATGATATTATTCTCATTTTCAGATCTAACTCAGTTCAATGCAGTAAGATCATTGATGATTATGCAATAAAGGAACAGCTGAGATTTCTCAAACTATATTTCAAAATAACCCATGTCTTTACATTCATACATGCATGTAATTGAAAGTGCAAAGAAAACAAAATCCCATTGCATTTTTGGTTTGTTGTCTGTAAAAAAGCATGCTATTTGGTTAAAAAAATTTTTCCCTGAAGACTTTTTTATCCAACAAGATATCTCTCATATATAAGTTAAAATCATACAATTAAATAATATTATTTGACAATCCTCAGATTATTACCCTACTTCATAAAGTTGATGATCTCAGTCATGATGAGTGATTAATGATATCCTATCCCCCCAAAGTTATTTTTCATTTTCTTTGTGTATATTGTTTTTACTTATATTTTTATATGTTGTTGCCCACAAACAACCCCAGACAAATGTAAACTGACTTAAAAGGATTATTTTGTGTTTGTCTTGTGTCCCCAAAGCCTAGAGTGATGCTTAACACACAATATGTACTGAATAAATACTTATTGAATGAGGTATAAAACAGATAGATATATTTAGCAAATGTGTCCACATTTGTCAGAGAAGATATCTACTGAAATATTCATATCAAAGCAGACTTCCCCATATGGTTTTAAACTATTGAATATGTAGCATTATATATTACATGAATATATAAATTCTATATAGATATTTAAGTCATTAAGGCATAAAGTTCCACTGAGGTTTTTGAGTCATCATATATATAAATGTTCCTCCAGATATTTCTATTTACAGATGATATTGTGCAGAATTCATCAATAACAAGAACCTTATAGATTTCCTAAATGAGATAGGCAATCATTTCAAAGATTTCAGCCTAACTGTCCACCCAGAAAAAAAAAAATGTTTGGATATAGAATGCCTGTTTCCCAGACTATTATATGTTCAGGCCATAGAGCTGAAACATCAGTATAGTCTTAGATAGGTAGTATAGATGTACAATGAACTAGGTCCAAAACAGAACAGGAATTAGACAATAGATTAATGCATTTGAGAATCTGTACAACTTTAATAATCTCAAGTTCCTCATTGAAACAACATCCAGTCACACTACCCAACCTCACCCCTGTATTCTTAATTGTTATATCCTTGTGATATTCCTGCAGGGGGAAAGTCTGAAGAATTTATTAACTATAATACAAGTTAGAGATGATTGAGTGCAAACTGACAGTACTTCATTAAAAATTTTCCCATGACATGTGTGTTCAAAAGGACCGTGTCCTGCTTTCTAGGAGGACTAGGTCCTACTGAATTCATAGGAACTCATAAGTAGGAACTTAGGCTAGTGCTTCAAAAACAGTTCAACAGGTATGCATCCAGAATTGGGCACTGCAAATAATAAGTGATCCAATTCTATATTATTTTTCTTGGCTTTCCTTTTCTTTTAATTTGTTTTTTCATTTAGCTGGCCTTTATTTTCTTTCCCTTCTACCACCGCCTCTCAAAAAAACAAAAAACAAAACAAAACAGGAAAAACCTTTGTAACAAATATACATAGTCAAGAAAAACAAATTCTATCAGCTATGTCCAAAAATGTTTCATTCTAATTATTAACCTTTCTTATCACCTCTCTTATCAAAAAGATGGCATCTTCATCAGTGTTCCAGAGTTATAGTGTGTTTATCAAAGCTTCTGACTCTTTAAAAGTTGTTCATTTTTTAGAATGTTGTTTTAAGTGGAAATTGTTCACCTGGTTCTGTTTACTTCATTCTACTTCACTTTATACAGTTCTTCCTAAGTTTCTCTGAAAATATCACCTTCATTGTTTCTTAAAGCACAGTAGCACAGACATAAAGTATTCCAAATCCCTAATAACAAGAGATATAAGAATTAAAAGAACTCAGGTCTACCTCACATTCATCAGATTAGCAAAATTAACAAAAAAGGACAATGACATTTTGGAGATGCTATGAGAAAATTGGCAAATTAAGTTACGTTGATTGAATTGTGGTTATTCTGGAAGGCAATTTGGAGGATTGCTCCAAAACCGTGAATACCAAATGATACATGCCCTTTGATCCAGGGATACCACTTCTTGACTCTTCTCCCAAAGAGAGCAAAGAAAAGGACCTATATATTCAAAAATATTTATAGTTGTTCTTTATTCTTCTTTTGGGTAACAAAGAACTGAAAAACTATCAGCCTTTTTAATTATACTTTTATTTTTTTTGGTTGGAGCATTATGAAACAAGAAAGAAAGGAAATGATTGCATGCATAGGGAATATGCATAGGGAATCTCTCAAGTAGAGAGAAAAGTCTGAAGGGGGATCACTTCTAGATGGAAGGAAAAAAGAAGTACCAATTCTTCAGTTAAGTGAATGACCTAAAATCACAATTGTATACATCCTGCCTCTTAATATGGTTCTCCTTACATAATATCACACTAGTAATGCTCAAAATATCTGGCTTTCTGATTATAAATAAAATCTCACAGTTGTAAGGACAAATGGTAGATTTTCCAGGCTGAAATTAATATTTTTGACATTTTAACTTCAGAATTAATAATATAACCCAATTTTAAATTTTGAATTTTAAATCATGATTAGATACCATATAAATACAGAATTGATTTTCAGAAGTCCAGTTTTATTCATCCAGAAACAACACAAGTTTGCATGATAATTTTAGAAATGGAAGAGGCTATGAATGTGTCCGTATCTCATTAATAAAATTTCATTATATTTCCCCCTTTGTATTATGAGTATAATCAAGAAGAATGTACCGGGTGTTTAGACCAGACCTAGTTAGCATTTCTGTAGGAGGGGAAATATAACAGAGAAAAACATAAGATCACAAGATCAGCACATCTTTCAAGGTGATGTAACAATGGGTCCTGAACAGGATATCCTGACGACATAATAAGTATCACTGTCCAGCTAGGTGTCCAGGTCAGGATGGAGCAAGAACAAAAGATGAGCAATTCCTCTTAGAGGAACCAGCTGGTCTAAGGTAGTACAAAGTGCACAGATGGTGAATACCTACCTTAAAACAGTATCATCACCATACATAAAAATAATTGTGAAAAAGTATACAATAATCTAAGTGACTGAGCCATTTTAGATGTGTAGATGTTTAGATGTTTTGATTTTTCATTGGGAAATTAGTGATAAAGTTGTGGAAATTTTACAGAATTTTCACAAGTAGTCAGTTAAATATGGAAGCTAAACATTTCTGATTCTCTCAGCTACCTCAAAATGCATAGAAACTCGAACAATGATTTTTTATAATATAGAGTAAATCTCTAGTAAGGACTGACAAATTATTATAACTGAAGGTGTAAATAAGAAGTATGGTAAAGAATTAGAAATATTCATGTAACTAATAACAATGTAGTATGTAATTGTCTTGGAAGAGTTGTTGGATTTTGGTGATGTTTTTGTTTTTGTTTTTGCTTATGTTAACATGAAGAAAAAAACCATTTTCTCAAAGTTGTAGTCATTGTCACCGCTTTATGGAATATGATAGAAATAGAAATAATTATACTATTAGTTATAGTGAACATTTCACATGATCTATTAATGATTCTCATTTTTTTAAATATTTAAAATATATATACTTATGTTGGTAAACTAGCCCAGAAGGAACAGAACAACCTTGTTTTATTCAGACATTCATTCATCCAATAACTATTTACTGAGACTTGTATATGAATGTAGCACATAGTATCTTTTAGCATTTTGGTTAGACATATATTGATTCTCTGTGTGTCTATCCATGTAATTAACAGATGTCTATTATTCTGCTTGTTTCCAAATAAGATTGTGAAGGGAATAGCTCAAATGAGGCCATAACAATTCCAGTTTGATCACAAACTCAGGAAAAATATCAATTTTAAAGTAGTATAGTTGCAAATCTGGATATAATTAAACATATAAGTATATAGCATTACTTGGTTCAATATATATAAAATATAGAAGATGGAGATATATGTCATTATATTTTCTCTTCTCAGATAACCACTACCCTCTTTCATCTTCCCTTTCCAAGACACCAAGCAGTAATCTCCTGATTGTTTCTCTGCCTTGTCTCTCCCTCTCTTCCATTTTCCCACAGCTGCCAAAGTGATATTCCTTAAGCACTGATAGAACTGTCTTGCCACACAAGCTTCAAGAACTCTGTTATCTCTGGGATCAGCAACAGACTTCTTTGATTGACCTTTAAAACCTTTCCATGACCTTGGCCCTAGATTATTCTTTGATCCTTATTTCACATCCAGGAGTAGAACCCTCTCTGTAACTTTGCACAGGTTATCACATTTTCCCAAAATGCCATTTCTTTTTAATCTTATGTCTTAGAATCTATAGTTTCCTTCAAAGCTCTACCATATTCTACATAAAAGTAAAGCCTTTCCTGAACCCCCTCCCTAGTACCACCTTCTCCAAATTGTCTTCTATTTGTTTTATATGCACCTAGAAGTGTATGTATTGTTTCCCCTATAGAATGTAAAATCCTTAGGAAACTGTTTCATGTATTCCTCTGTATTTATACTGCTGAACAAGGTACTTGGTACAGAGAGATAAATCAAAAATGGTTATATGTGATATACATTTTTTTTCATCAACATAGTCTCATAAATCCCAAGCTTTGAAAAACAATTGTGGTTCTGCACTTATTTTTTTTTAATTTCTCAATAAATATAACTTCAAGGGGCATCTAGGTGGCACAGTGGATAGAGTACCAGCCCTGAAGTCAGGAGGACCTGAGTTCAAATCTTATGTCAGACACTTAACACTTCCTAGAATTGTGATCCTGGGACAAGTCACTTAATCCTAATTGCCTCAGGAAAAAAAAAAAAGTATAACTTCAAGAAAAACACTGGTACTCTTAAGAGGACACCAGAACTATTATAGGATATAAATGGAATTAGAAGCTACTTAGCTATAGTAATCCTTGCAGACACACAGAATTGAATTGATGACTGAATTTAGGATTTCGGATTTTTTTTTCCTGAGGCAAAGACTTTAGGGTTTTTCCATGGAATCAGAGAATTTAAAAATGAAAAAAATATATATGTATCTTTCCTTCATAGTCTATTTTAGCTCAAAACTTTTCATCACAATAACCCTTCTTAATCCTGTATGAATGATTTTTTTATTATTATTATAGCTTTTTATTACAAGATATATGCATGGGTAATTTTACAGCACTAATAATTGCCAAGCCTTTTGTTCCAATTTTTCCCTTCCTTCCTCCCACCCTCCTCCCCCAGATGGCAGGTTGACCAATACATGTTAAATATGTTAAAGTATAAATTAAATACAATATATGTATACATGTCCAAACAGTTATTTTGCTGTACAAAAAGAATCAGACTTTGAAGTAGTGTATAATTAACCTGTAAAGGAAATAAAAAATGCAGGCGGACAAAAATAGGAGTATTGGAAATTCCATGTAGTGGTTCATAGTCATCTCCCAGAGTTCTTTCGCTAGGTGTAGCTTGTTCAGTTCATTACTGCTCTATTGGAACTGATTTGGTTCATCTCATTGTTGGAGAGAGCCATGTCCATCAGAATTGATCATTGTATAGTATTGTTGTTGAAGTATATAATGATCTCCTGGTCCTGCTCATTTCACTCAGCATCAGTTCACGTAAGTCTCTCCAGGCCTTTCTGAAATCATCCTGTTGGTCATTTCTTACAGAACAATAATATTCCATAATATTCATATACCAAAATTTATTCAGCCATTCTCCAGTTAATGGGCATCCACTCAGTTTCCAGTTTCTATCCACCACAAAGAGGGCTGCCACAAAGTTTCTTGCACATGTGGGTCCCTTTCCCTTCTTTAAAATCTCTTTGGGATACAAACCCAGTAGTAACACTGCTGGATCAAAGGGTATGCACAGTTTGATAACTCTTTGAGCATAGTTCCAAATCATTCTCTAGAATGGCTGGATGTATTCACAATTCCACTAATAATGTATCAGTGTCCCTGATTTCCCATATCTCCTTCAACATATCCTGCATTACTATACCAATCAGACTCCCAAGAAAATATTTTAATGACCTAGAAAAAATAACAACAAAATTCATATGGAAGAATAAAAGGTCAAGAATTGCAAGGGAACTAATGAAAAAAAACTCAGAGGAAGGTGGTCTAAGTGTACCTGATCTAAAGCTATATTATATAGCAGCAGTCACCAAAACCATTTGGTATTGGCTACAAAATAGACCGGTAGATCAGTGGAACAGATTAGATACAAAGGACAAAAAAGGGTACATCTATAGCAATCTAATCTTTGACAAACCCAAAGATTCCAACATTAGGGATAAAAATTCATTATTCGGAAAAAACTGTTGGGAAAACTGGAAATTAGTATGGCAGAAATTAGATATGGATCCACACTTAACACCATATACCAAGATAAGATCAAAATGGGTCCATGATTTAGGCATAAAGAGGGAGATAATAAATAGATTAGAGGAACAGAGGATAATCTACCTCTCAGACTTGTGGAGGAGGAAGGAATTTATGACCAGAGGAGAACTAGAGATCATTATTGATCACAAAATAGAAGATTTTGATTACATCAAACTAAAAAGTTTCTGTACAAATAATACTAATGCAAACAAGATTAGAAGGGAAATAACAAATTGGGAAAATATTTTTAAAAACAAAGGTTCTGACAAAGGTCTCATTTCCAAAATATATAGAGAACTGACCCAAATTTATAAGAAACCGAACCATTCTCCAATTGATAAATGGTCAAAGGATATGAACAGACAATTCTCAGAGGAAGAAATTGAAACTATATCCACTCACATGAAAGAGTGTTCCAAATCACTACTGATCAGAGAAATGCAAATTAAGACCACTCTGAGATACCACTACACACCTGTCAGATTGGCTAAGATGACAGGAACAAATAATGACAAATGTTGGAGGGGATGTGGGGAAACTGGGACACTAATACATTGCTGGTGGAGTTGTGAAAGAATCCAGCCATTCTGGAGAGCAATCTGGAATTATGCCCAAAAAGTTATCAAACTGTGCATACCCTTTGACCCAGCAGCGCTACTACTGGGATTATATCCCAAAGAAATACTAAAGAGCGGAAAGAGACATATATGTGCCAAAATGTTTGTGGCAGCTCTTTTTGTTGTAGCTAGAAACTGGAGGATGAATGGATGTCCATCAGTTGGAGAATGGTTGGGTAAATTGTGGTATATGAAGGTTATGGAATATTATTGCTCGGTAAGAAATGACCAGCAGGAGGAATACAGAGAGGGTTGGAGAGACTTAAATCAACTGATGCTGAGTGAAATGAGCAGAACCAGAAGATTACTGTACACTTCAACAACAATGCTGTATGAGGATGTATTCTGATGGAAGTGGAAATCTTCAACATAAAGAAGATCCAACTCACTTCCAGTTGATCAATGATGGACAGAGGTAGATACACCCAGAGAAGAAACACTGGGAGGGGAATGAAAATTGTTAGCACTAATATCTGTCTGCCCAGGTTGCATGTACCTTCGGATTCTAATGTTTATTGTGCAACAAGAAAATGATATTCACACACATGTATTGTACCTAGACTATATTGTAACACATGTAAAATGTATGGTATTGCCTGTCGTCGGGGGGAGGGAATAGAGGGAGGGGGGGTAAATTGGAAAAATGAATACAAGGGATAATATTATAATATATATATATATATATATATATATATATAATAAAAAATAAAAAAAAAAAAAAAAAACATATCCTGCATTATCTTTTCCTATCATTTTAGCCAATCTGACAGGTGTGTAGTGGTATCTCAAAGTTGTCTTAATTTGCATTTCTCTGATTAATAATGACTTGGAGCATCTTTTCATGTGGCTAAAAATAGTTTGAATGAATATATCTTTAAGTATTTCTGTTGTTAAAAGATCTATCATCTCAGAGATTCATCCACACACATAATGCCAAATTGTACATACATGATTTTGGCTGAATTAACTGAAGCAGTGTGATTTAGGGGAAAGATAATGAAACACAAGAGAATAAAGAAACCTGGATTCCAATCTCAGTCATGCCAGTAACTAGGTATGTGATCCTGGATGTTACTTAACTTCTTCAAGCCCTAATTTGTTGAAAAACATCTGTGAAATGATGTCTAGTTAGCCTAGATGTTCCCTAAAGTCCCTCTAACTCTTAGTTCTGTTAGTCTAATAGCCTATTCATTTCCTCACAAAATCAGTCAAATTAGTTGTTTGATGAACTGATTAAATTGGCCATTTTAGTCTCGAAATTTGGGCGGGTGAGCGGAATTATGTATATAAGCACAGTATTTAAGAAAACCAAGTAGTTATTTCTGAGAACTTTAATATTCATTTCCTTAATTATATTATTCACATCAACACTACTGTAAAGATAGTTATCTCACACATAATGTCAGTATTTCTTTTTCTGTGTGTTTTTCTTTTGGAATATAACTATAGACTGTTATCAAGGCCACTTAACTATGAAAGGTAACATGATTCATCTCTTTAAGATCTTTGTTCCTCAGAGGACAAGGGCACAAAGAAGGAAGATCTGATCCCAATAAGATTTGTGGCTATGTCTAAAAAAATGCCAAAATGTTCATTTGAAATATGAGTAGTCATTCAACCAATTGTTTTTTTGTGCCTGATAGAAAATGATTGATTTGGCCTATTTCTTTACACTGAACTGAGTATTTTACTATAGTAACTGTATGTTTTGACATTTCATAGATTAAATTTAAATAATTTTTAAGTCACAGGATGTTGTAAATTCCTTTGTCAAACAATTATTCTATACCACTCAAAATATGACATTTTTATTACTTGTGATTAATTGTAAACTTATATTTGCAGAATTGATTAGTCAGCTTAACAATGATCAAATCTTTCTTCAATGACCTTTGCTTGCTAAAAAATATTAAGAAAATCCATAAAATTAAAACACCATTTTCCATTTGAGAATTTGAGTTAGTAATTCAGATACTAAATAAGCCTCACTTTAAAAATCTACTATATTCCAAGGATTGGTTTATAATTCAGTCATTTGGAACTTGAAACATTTTTTTCCCATCAAAGTAATGTATATAATTTTTTAGGTTCCCAGACTGGCCACATGTCTGTTTAACCCATCATATTGCTAAAATATAGTGCTTTTTCAACTATACTTACACAATTTGTAACATTATCTCTACAAAAAACAACTCCTGTAGGAAATTGCATTTCATGTACTATCTCATATCAAAAATTCTTTTCTTCTGTATTTCTGCTACCACTGCATCAGCAACATCTCCTTTGGAGTTGACACATAGGGATAAGGAATAGAGGTTCTATGGAGGAATAGATGGAATGAAATAGATATACCTAGTTTGTTAATTCTCCAAATCTATATAAGAAATAATCAAGTAGGGCAGCCATTTTCTACATGTTCTGAATTGGTGAACAAAACTCAGGAATATAAGAACCCTACCTTGGGAATACAGTGGACTCCCCTATTCTTGCCACCCATTCATTCATGTGT